>NW_019215537.1:0-9971 GCF_002532875.2 Varroa jacobsoni | reverse complement strand
CATATATAATTGCCACTACGGTCAATGAGACACATACTACGTACGTAATTCGTATAATAAATCAAGCTAACATATGTGTACAATAAAATCTGTATTTTTCAAAATTTTAACATGTATTAGTAACGTAAATGACAATGTCAATAGAGATCAACTTATAATTGTCGACTCTCTCAGTGAACTTTCCCAATTCCCCAATATAGATGAAGACATAAGTGTAGTATACCCCACACTTACAAGATATCGTTCGATTGTATCTTCATGTAAGTATAAATATGCATTTTTCCGCTCTCGGAATCGTTAACATGTAGGATTTAGCTATTTTTATGCATTCCGAAGCATTACGGTATTTAAATATCTTTTTACAAGATACTTTTCGGTATTGCATGAGCCTGTATAAGTGAGACTGAGAACCGTCGTGTCATCTGGCGTCCCACCACTCCTGCTGCTTAATAGAGACGATAGTGAGCATAACTGTGAGACACTGAAACAACACAAACCCGTTAAGCTTCCTTTTCTATCGCTCTATGCAGCTTATAACAATAACAACAAGTTCCCTAAGCACTAGTTTTTCAGGAGGCAATCATTTGAGCAGTGAATCATAATGAAGGCACGAGTATTAAAAAAGACGCTTCGAAAACACCTGTTTGTGGCTAGATTAAGGTCGAATATTTATGTGTATATCCTTCAGGCTCAATGTATGACACGCAGTTCTTCATAATAATGAATAAAATGAACGGAAATATTGACGCTCGTTTTTTCTACAGTTCTAAAACATCGTGCTCAACGTTAGCTAGCGTGCTCCCGCTATGGATGGCCAGTTGAATTGTAACGCCCTCCGTAACGCCGCACTAGGATCGATTTGAGTTTAAAAATAACTCATCCATAAAACGCCTCCGGGTAAATCATCGAAAATGGCTACGACACATTTATACGTGTCATGTATGGCCTTACCAACGAAGACGCAAAGGGCAGAAGATAACTTTCTGACTTGACCAGCAAAAGTGTCATGGATAGAGGCTCTAATTACAGCAGGAAGGAACTCCTACGTACTACGTGTATAGCAGTGAAAGCACCTTTGTTATTTACTACGGAAAGAGGTATCACTTTCCGCCAAAGCATTAACGGTATTGCGAGAAAAAGACGCGTCTTTGTTGGACTATATTTTCTTGGACGTCTTTCAAAACGGGCAATTTGGCCGATCCATCACTGAATGACAGGTTACTTCTAGGTTCTAGTTAAACGAAGCCTTTCGTATGTTCCGCTGCTTAATGAAAATAGATTTCCCAGTTGTTTTCTACGCACGTACTTGTTTACATACAAATTGACTATTCACTGCTTAAAACGAGTGCTAGAATTAACAATTTAACCTAACTGTTCGGATCAGGCCCAGAAAAAGTACGGCGAATTAACTTTTTATAATTTCACACACGCAGTTTATAAAACTAGTCGCCATTTCTAGTGCTAACAATAAGAAATCTTTAATTTTGAATCAGTAACCTCACCAAAGTAACGCTTCGGCAAGGCATTCTAGCCACAGCTTATCTGCGTCAGTAATGAGATGCTTTTTAGAAAAGCTTACGAATATGCGCTGTCCAACCACAACATAGATTTTCTATTATTCTTAAACACCTCAAGTCAACACATAGCATTTTTTCTCAAAGTTCTTAACTTGACGGCAACTTCTCTACTGAACATTGTGGTCGTTCCTGCTGTTGCGGACAGGACGGACCGCACCTACAATGGCGACAAAAGTTTAACTCTAGAACGGCCCAGGAATGGCAGATAGAAGTTATTCTACAATACGATTCCGTTGTCAGATGAGGTTTGTTTTTTGACATTCTAAATTTACTGGCTCCTTACTAGCTCTCTTTTCTACGCTGGCAGGGGGTGAAGCACCTCGCCATTAAGTCCAGTCGTCTAACAGCTGACAATACAGCAAAATATATACATATATAAAAATCAAGTGGTTTCTGTTTTATGCAGGACAATGCCAAGGTGAAAAAGAAGAATAAGCATAATAACTTATATTTATACAGCTTTTTCGGTAATGCCAATTTTTATAAAAATAAATAGAAATTGCTAAAAATAAAGTAAGGACAAAATATTATTTCTGATTAAGGCAGGAAAAATAGGAATGCAGCCTGTCAGATGCGGATACCGCGTAACATCTTTATTAAGCGTGAGATGGGCAAAATTTTGCATCGAACATCAGTTACGTTTGTCACGTTACTATCAACGCCTCGACGACTCTTAAAGCAATTTAACCCAAGGGAAGTTTAATTCCGTCGACACGTAGTAAGCAGAAAAAAATTAGGTATTTGGCATATTATTGTGGTCAGATAAGTGTGACACAAAATAATAATAAAATCTAATAACAGTAGAGCTGGTAGAAAACAAACAGCAACAACGGTAGCGGTCTTTCCTCTTTAGCGACGATTCAAGCAGGGAGTACCGGCAATATGTTGACGGTTTATGAAGATGGCGTTGGCGGCGACGGCGATGTTTGTGAAGGTTTGCCACTTGAACCTCAAATAAAGTTCTTTGGTTATGCTATTGTTATTGATGATTCTTGGCACTTGCTTCATCTCAACATACCATCTCACCTGTCTCTTGTGCCGATTTTAACCTCTACAAGCGTCAATAGTGGCCGAAAAGAGCAGCTAAAAAGAGAAAACAAACTGCCGATTGCGGCTTTGCTTTTGTCAGAAGTCAGGCAGGCAGGCAGGCCCAGTCAGAGTCACAGTCTGCAGCTCGGCCTGACGGTTGGTTTCCGTCGAGTCGTGTTTACTGAGGGGTCCCAACGCCACAAAGTGATGACCGAAGGGGCCAGTAGCGGCAACTGCCTGCCGAAAAAGCACCAAATAGAACAACAACCGAAGCAGTAGCAGATATAGTCGATTTACCACCAAACTTATTCACTCAGGTATCAGCAGCGTTGCATCGGCGATCCCGTGGTTTGTGTACAGTATCAATAAGCACACTAAAATATTCCAAGGACAGAGCCTAAATGACGACTGGTTACTAGTTAATATGCCTTACTCTTGATAATGCCCTTTTGTAGACTATCCGCACGACAATTCTTTTCGGCATAGTTACGACAACAGTGTCAATGCCTCTCTGCCTTCACTGCCCGCAACTATTTTTTACCCTGACCGGGTTGATTTGGAGCAATATGTTGATCACATCTTTTCCTAGCTGACTACGACGCTAACTGTCGTTGCATACCTACCTGTTACCTTACTTTGGTATTTTACAATATTCAACTAACATCTAAGGCGTAGCACGTGCGTTACCGTCATTGCTGTCAACAAGACTGTAGCTCCAACAGGAGCTGAATGCGCTTCTCCTTCCCATCGAAGTCCGTCGAAATTTTGATGCCTCAATCAAACATCGATAAGGCAAGGACCTTCGTCTATCTGACTGACCTGAGGATAACGAACGAATCTAGCTCTGAACAAAGCCATCGCCACCTCAGCGCTCATTCCTAGCTCCATCACTGATGTCTATATACAATAGCACAGTGTTCGCGTTGCTCTTTCCTTCATCGGCAATCGATTTCCTGCTGCTTCTCAGATGAACGGACCAGAAACGCCATCGAAAACCGCACTAACAGCGCTGATTGTTGTCTTTATTATTTTTATCGTTGCTCGCCCTTAGATAATTGTCAACACTTCGAAAGTGGACTCGAACTTAGACCGCTACTGCAGCCGATTAATGGCAATGGTAACTACTGAGCACAATTAACTGCGGCATCGAAAAAGATTGATCTATGTTGATATTGTTGATTGAATGATAGAGGAGCTGATACCGATAACGAGGTCTCTAAACGTCGATCGGAATCAATAAAATCGACGTTCGATACATATTATTAACTATATGAGCGGGCCGTAGCCAAGAGAAATAATGGTCCTATAGCTCATTTTTATTTTATCGTTTTGTTACAAAAATCCATCGTTTGTACACAAAATAGCTCGGCGCGATACCGATAGATGACATCGCCGTACTGTGCAGAAGGGAAGGGAGTTCTTTGATGGTTTTAGAAGACAATAACTTAATCTACGGTGCCGTGAACACATCTATGAGCTTCGTTCAGGTAGACTAGCTACCTCATCTACTTACACTTACCCGTACGTTTGAGTTTCGACGCCACAGTAGACAATGATAACCATGATACGCATATACAGTACATCGTCAGTGGATTAGCGTCAATAGCGGCAACAGTTGGTCACAGGAGTCAAAAAAATACCGAAAGACGACAATGAAGACGATAAATAGGCCAACGAAGAAGTCAAAATGGAAAAGGAGCTCGAAAACTAAAACAAGCCAAAAATACTAAACATAGATGAATAATTACATAGGCCACCAAGATATATATGCATATATATATAGTTGCGAGTGCATAGGGCGGAGGCTGTAGTGATGGCAAGTTTACTACTATTACCCGGACGGCGGCGACAGCAGCAGCTGGTGCTGATGATAATGGCGATGATGGCGTTGTTTAGGCCGTTTCTACCGTTGAGGCATCTCGTAAAATGGTCGGCAAGCACCTTGTCATCTCTTTTTCTCAGTCGTTCCTTTTCTTGCTATACTTAAGTATTTCTTCCTTTGGGGTAGACAGCCACGAAAGGCAGAGGCGGTGGCAGCAACGGCGAAAACAACAAAAAGTTTCCCTTGTCGCAAAAGCCGCAAGCGAAATCGTCTCTGCTCGGAACGGAGCAGAATCTTAATTAAAACCTAATGCTTGCCATCTGGCCGCCTGCCTGACACTTCCTCTGTCACAAAACGCACACAGAAATAGGAGTCAGGGACAGAGGCGGACGTCAGCGAAGCCGGAGGGGGATCGAGACTGTAATGATCCTAAATATAAGAAAGAAATAGATAAACTGTACAAAACAAAAACAAAGCCTTTAAAGTATGGAATGTGCGCTTCTAGTAATAACGAGTTCATTAGCGAAATGATAGTCGGTAATCTAAAGAAGAGGATTATGGCGAGAAGTTTTACCGTACATACTAAATGGCCATTGTCTTGCCAACCGAACATTACAATAGAGCGTTACAGCAACTGCTTGATGGAGGCGCCGAACGAGCGGACAGATCGTCAAAAATTAACAACAAAATGTAAGGCGATGTCGATATCGGATTGGCATTTTGCCCAGCACATATGGCAATCATACCATACGACCAATGTTATCTGACGCTGCTTCATCCCAAATAGGTGGTGGAACTTTTCAAGGCGTATTTCCTATATCCAACCCGTAAAAGTTGTTGCCCTTCGCAGCACAATAAGCTAGCTATTCGAAATCTGTAGAATTTCGAGTGCACCTATTTAACGATGTGGCTACAATGCGTTTCGTCTGATAACTCGGATAGAAAGCTATCTCTACATATTCTCTCTTTCAACGGTACATATATACAACGTTACCAGAACATAGGTGCTGTTAGCCGTATACCGTTGGAAACAGACACTAAAGAGATTGATTGACAGAATTCTAGCCAATCGCTATTTAGTTCGAAATTTTCCATTGTACACCCGATCGTTGATCAGGTCTCGCGCACTCCGGGGATCTACTCGGATGGCTTGTTGCTTTTCTTCCTAGTTGCCAGCCCGATCATCTCTCCATGTAATTCCATAGCACTAACCAGTACATTGAGACACAACAAAAGCGCCTGAGTGAAAAGCTAACTAACAAAGCAATAAATATTATCGTTGTGGTGCTCGTGTGTACCGTCGAGGGAGTGCCGAGATTAGAAAAAGGCAGTGAAAGAAATCGCCAGACTTCAAAGAGGTGATTTCATCCCCTCTGATCATCATTGGCAGCGTGAGAGTCGACAGCAGCAGTAGCAACGATACCGGAGGTGACCACTAGTGACCAGCCGTCTATCACTATGGCTGTACAACGTTCATTGCGGGTCATTGTTTCGTTCCCATCTTGTCCTCGTGCAAGGTATCTTCTACCGACGAAAAGAAATGGGGAATATTGCCACCTATAGAACAAACAATTGCAATTAAGCCTAGGATGCCGCTATCTTTGGAGTTTTGTTATCATTACATTAAAAAAATACCATCGTTGCCAGCAGTATCTGAGCTAATAAGTATCCAAGCGGAGTTAGTAGTATCGGCAGTACTCCAATTATCAAGCAGTATTAAACAAGCGGCCACTGGAAAGAGCGCTTGTCGCAGTAACAGTAGCAACTACGATGCAGTCATTAATGAAACCTGGATCGCGTCGCTGCTTAACGACTCGCATCAAATATAGGCCACTATATACAAAGTTGAAAATACCAGAAAAATAGCCGTATTTCAGTAAATGCTCCTATGCATTAGTTTTACCAAGCACCGGTTGTTAAAATAAGGAACCTCTGGTCAATAAGCGACTTCAGTGTTTTTTTACTTGAAGTCTTAACGAGAGCTTTTTGACGAAATTACTGAAGTCTATCTTTTGTGCTTAATTTGTCTATCATCAAATAGCACCTTTGAATTCATCAGAACTCATACTCTCCCCGACAAATTAATAAGAACCGAGCAAACGGAAAGATGGTCGAACATGCTTTTAACTATTTATATAGACAAAACAAATAACGATCTTCAGGCAATAGTTTTGTTTTTCTAATTACCCTTCTTCACTTCAAGTAGCATGGTTGCGGCAGCATTCTCTACCGATTCGTATGGTAGCTAATGCACCTTTAGATATCGTTCGAAAATATGTGAATCAGCTCTCATTAGCAGTTCCTGTTTGCAACAAATAAGAATGCTTCATGTCATGTCTGCCGCCATCGGTCCGATTTTGTCCTAGTAGAGTTCTGCCCGGTAAACAGTTAGATCCACTAGTTGAATAACCTCTTTTTTGCTCCTATTATTATCGACCGTTTCTTTTTCCTTTAGCAGATCCTTTTTGATTAGTTTAGTTGCACTTCTTTGCACGCTTATTCTAGCCCCGCTTGTCCGCGTTTTCCGCAATTGAACAATACGATCACCCCAAAAGCAGTTCGTCCCTCCGCTACCCCCTCTCCTTCAGTAAGCTTTCTTAACACCACCCATTCTATTGCCGCTAACCATAAAACTCAGCAACGGCCTTTCAAAAGAGCCGTGCATTACTATCCTACTCTAATCCATTCAGGTTTACTTTTTAGCTTAAAATGAGTAACAGTGCTCATTTTCAATAGAGAGGTACCCAGCAAACATGCATGTATATATATATATATACATGCACTTCATTGATTGTACTGACAGCGATGAAATTGTTCTCGAATATCTGAGGCTATTTTTCATTCTGTTTTTTCGTGTCTCAGCCAGGGAATGGCCAAATTGTTGACCAGAGCATCTGTAACAAATGGACGATTATTCATTGATATACCACGTTCATATGAATCGATGACTCCGCTGCGTACTCTTAGCTACGACATTCGCTATCCAAACTGATTCGACTGTTGATGGAGGCGCGCAAAGAAACGGGTGTTTTCAGTCGATGCTCGATGTGAAGAAACTCGAGGCCAATCCTCCATTGCACCTGGATACCATATCGAAACAGCATGGCGACCGGCCTCTGCGAGTTGCAAGCACCCGACACTCTAGTCCCAATCTATGACCGATACGTATCTAGTCTAGGATTACTGTTGGAATTGGACGCGAATAAACGAATGACGATCGGTCATCAGCTCTACTACTGCCCCAGCGTGTAGGCGTCATCATGAGTAGGGTACAAAACTGCATCAAGTAGCGCACTCGACGGCCGCCATTCACAGTCAATACAATTGATGATGACTCTTCCAGCAGCAAAGAACGAAAAGTAAAAATGGCCACAAAAATGCTGCCACCCACCACCCACAAATTGATCAGCTTCGATTGATAGATCGACCGCAGATCTCTAATGCCTTCGCCGGGATCGCCTTCATCACCACCCTCAGCGGTCGGTGGCCCTGCGATGGAAAACTTCAAGACTCACATACAAGGGTAGATCGAATGAGTCTATATCCGTGTCATCTAACGGGACCGTATCTAACTTCAACGGATGAAGGAGAAATCGCTGTCATCACCCGACATGAGAACTCATCGACCAAAGGAATTGTGTGTGTGTGTGCAAATTCAACATAACGAAAAGATGCATCACTACCCGTAGTGGCGATGGGACAGCACGGAAGTGTTTCGTCAGAGTTACATCACGGAAGACAGTGAAGTGTATTAACGAAACGGAAGTTGACGGTTGCCCCCAATCGTGATGACAGACGAACTAGTACAACCAGTTCTCCTAGGGTTTCGCCTATAGCAGCAGGCGAACGCGTAGATACCAACGTCTAGTGCTGGTCTCAGTTTTCGATGTTGTCACGGACAAAATGATCTGGCAAAAATCGGCTGTCAGAAACTTCAATGGATCAACTCTACGAGTTGAGCGATAAAAGTTTTCAAAAGATAGATTAGCATTCTTTGAGAAATATACTTACATGTAGTATAACATCAAGGTGATCGGTCAAAACGCAAACAACAGATCATTCTGAAAAACCTATTGTGAAGTTATAGAAGTTCTCATTCAGAATCAACTGCGTAGCGGCATTTTAAGCGATTGCGAGTACCCGCCTAAAAATGGTTTCTGGTGTAGGTTTCTATCGTACTTGTATCATGGAGCCTAAACATGGGCCTGTTTCAATATCGCAGCAAGTATTGTTGTTCGATCGCCCTAGACTTAATATTTCATTTATGTGAAATACTGGTATCTTCTGCCTCAAAGAAGGCTGGGCAATTACTTCTAAAGAAGTGTCACGACCAGGCATTCCGGACGAAAAATCACTACCCGTTGCGTCGATAATAATCTCCCTCACACGTAATTATATTAATAGCGCTTTCTTGAGCCCTATACTTTGGCTGATGATATAGAAAGAACAGTCGAAAGCGACTGAATTGCTAAAAACGACCCCGAAGCCGTAGAGTTTCTAATTGCGCATAGTGATTGGTTTTGTTTTTTATAATTCATCAGTCAGAATCTTATCTCAATAATAAAGTCAAGCTAATATAGATGTTTAGGCATTAAATGTAAAGATATATCATAATTCCAAAGCCAATCAAACATAGAGGATAAAGTTCTTGTTTCTTAGTTCCTGAATGATTTACCTGCGTGAATCTTCCTCGGTGTATTGCAGAACTCTTACTCATATATGTTACTCTTTATATTTAATCACGTACCATCATTGTTAGCATTACAGTCGCTTTTTTATAACACTTATTGGCTAAGCCAGGGGTCATCATCATCAATACTGTCACAGACATAGCGCTATCGCTCTAACGGAAAGACCTGTAAAGGCCTCCTTCGCATACGGCCAGAATCGTAGCGGGCTCTCTGATCGGCAGGCACCACCAAGTAGATCGTCTATCAAAATGCATTTCGCGGTCGGTTCCTAATCAAAACAAACGAAATGCTTATCAAGCTCCCTTATTTCATTTATCTCAAGTATATCTTTTCATCATCACCTATGCTTTCTGATTTCCGATGTTATCCCACAGACACACGTACACGTAAATGCTCAAATTTTCCACCCTTTCCCTATGCCTAGGACGCGTTCCTAAGAATATTATTATTCTTGTTTTTATTATTGTTATTATTTTTAATACTATTATTGCTATTATCGTTGGTCCTCTTTACATCCGGTTTAGCGAAGCGGTCCCCCAGCGGAGAAATCACTGATTCACAACTTTGATCAGGACCATCGTTGCGGGCTCGCCGCAATACGAGCACAGCGGCACTACTACTACTACTACTACTACTACTACTACTACTACTACTACTACTACTACTACTACTACTACTACTAGTACTACTACTACTACTACTACTACTACTACTACTACTACTACTACTACTACTAGTACTACTACTACTACTACTACTACTACTACTACTACTACTACTACTACTACTACTAGTACTACTAGTACTACTAATTCCTATCGCGGCTACGGCCAACTTCCTTTGACGATGATG
>NW_019215536.1:0-9990 GCF_002532875.2 Varroa jacobsoni | reverse complement strand
TGTAAACTGCGGTTTTTTAATGTCAAGCATAGAGTGGCCGTCCATTAGTCACCTTCAATAAGACCTATCTAAGGTCTTTTGTGAGTCGTTTGGTGATCAAATTAAGTAACGTTGTTGACCGAGCTGTTGCTAGTAATGGTACACAAACCAATTTGGCATAAGTATTGGTCGTCTAGTCGTCACAAATCAGTTAGCGTATGAACGCGCGAACGGTAACGAAGATATGAACTTGCAAAAAAAGATGTGGGAAACTGCTGTCAATATGAGAGGGACACGCATAGAGGTTGCGTGCTGGGGCTCCATAGAACCGGCAGAAATGGTACCTAAATAGGTACGTTTATTTCCTGCTGGAGGTAAATGGTTTGATTGAGAATTCTAGGCGCTAAGGTAAAAACTTCTACTTGTTACTAATTCAACTCTGAACTAATGCAAGCCATCCTTTTTGACATTTTTCTAAACGGAAATGCTGCCGCCGCTGAGCCGCCTCGCGGCATTAGAGTTTAATATACACTCAGTTCTAGACAGTTCTAAAGCAATATGAAGATCCCGCTGGTATTCTCGCTGCTGGATCCTGGTATGTCCGTGGTACCTGTCCTGTATAATATTAGGTGTGGAAAGTTTAACTCTGCACCAGAGAAGCACGCTGGCTGGAATGTAAGATGTTAGTTTGATAGTTTGGCCGGCATGTTTTGTGTCGGATAGCCAGAACATTAGGGAGGCGAGTAGGTACAATTCGGTTCTTCTAAGAAGATACTGCAGACAGCCAAAAAAACGATATCTAAAAAAATAATCAATTACATATTTCTATCAGCATTTGATTGCCGTTATGATTTTTTTCCATTGGATTTATTTAGCTGTCCAACTATACGTTACACCGTTTTGTACGTACAATGTTGCTATACAAACATCTACGCAACATCGGACGTAACAACGCAATGATATGTGTATTTGTTGAGTAAATGATCATAATATTCTTTTATAATTTGAAACGTCAGCATTTATACGTGATTACTCTACGTATGCGTCACAATGTCGTACTATAATATAGTTCACACGTATTCATGAGAGAAAATGATCCCACCTTGATCATTTGGTAAGGTTCACTAAGGCTTTTGATTACAGTTCTTGCCAGTCATCTATGTGGGTTTCATGTTTGCTACGATAGGTATACGCTAAAAAAAAAATGGAGAAATTCCTCAATCTGAGATTAGGCTTATAGGACAAGAGAGTCCACCGCCACAGTTAACCTGCCACCTCAGGTGACTGTAGGCCTAATAAATAACGAATTATTAATCCAGAATAACCAACTCGGACCCTTTAGAGAATGTGAGTATATCTAGAAATAGAAATGTAAGGTATGGGCGTTTGTAGCGGCTGTGGGCAATTGTAAGTGCAACGTATATGGCTGTGTCTGGTGTTAGATTTTTCCTGTCTCAGTGTTCGTCTGTAATCGTATAATCAGCAATTTTCTACGTCACATGCAGCGTTACTAACCAAGAAGTTCATCTAATAATTTTTACTATTTCTATTTTGATGCCAAACACAATTGCCCTGAAGCATTGGTCATAACCGGCTGGTAGCCATGAACAAAGTAGTTGTGGGCCTCGTAACCCAGTAAACGAATTAAACCAATGGAAGGATGCTATATTACAATAAGGCAAACGTCTATGCCATTTGAACATGTATTGACACTTCAAATATGTTCACTGTTTCCGTCATTCTGGTAATGGAAAAAAATCGCAGAAACTCGCAGATGTTCTCGTTGATCTAAAAGGAGCGAGCGATCTCAATTTGACAGAGCTAACATTACGATTTGGTTCGTGACGTCGTTCTTCACGAGTTCTTTTTATCATGATTACGATTACCGGACGCATGCGATTACATTTAGTATTTCTAATTATTCTTACAGATTATTTTTGTAGATACCTATTAGATTTATACTTTTTCTCACGGAATTACAGGACATTGACAACACGAAACAGTCTGCCAAAGATAGCTTCTGATTTGCCTGGAATATATTTTAGTTCAAGCTATTCGGTGAGGGTTTGTGGAGAGACGTCCCTCTTTTTATACCTTCACCTATTATTTGACAATCGATAAAATATCGCCTTTCTATGAGCTTTGATGTGTAACAATTTCATTGTTGCCACTATTTAGTCGCATATGAAAACGATAATTATTATTCCATTTTTCTCGACCTACGACAAAGCAAAGGCAAAAATTCGATTTTTATTTTATTTGAGTGATGCGAACTTTAACATACAAACGCGCTTGCTTAAAGCGCGTTTGTATCTTAAAGAACTAGAAGAAGAAGAAAAACTATAATCTTTGTCTATTTTGACTTATCTCAGCAGGCGTAGGAGAAGACAGCAGTTTTTTAATCAAGACCGTCGCTGGGATTTTAAGGGGAAAAGACCGACTGAAACACGGTGCACAACCTCATCAGCCAACAAACTGTAACAAATCAGCCGTTCCTCGTCTACCGACTGCTTTCTGCAATTACCTCTTGATGTTCTACCATCACCAACTCTTTTTGGGTTGCTTTTTACGTTTAATTTGCATGTAAGGAGGAGCTTTAGCCTTTACCATTGCTACCAACCCTTCTAGCGCAAGGTTGACGATCAAACCTAAAAGCACTATCCTTTTAATTCACAGCTTATCTATATATATATATATATATATATATATATAGATTTAACTAGTACCGCAATAGAGCGCAGAGCTCTGTCCTTTAAATGTATATATATTTAAAGAAATAATATGAATGAAACGCAGAGGTCCGACTTGTTACCAAGGCAAAACAGACCCGAGCCTGCAACCCATCGCCGCCCAGATCGGCATTTACGGGTGATTGTGTGCGGCTCCATTCGAGCCGCGCCCAAGTTCTACTCAGCCTGATATGTTCTCTCCGGGGAAAACTTTTCCTCCTCAAAATTTGCCGCGCGCCTCTCACTGAACGCGGAAGATGGCGGAAGCTCAGGAGCGGGGGCGGGACTAGGCTGCATCCTTCGGTGGCGGTATAGTTGGAGCGGAAGAGTAGGGGAATTAGGTCCTTTTTTAGATACATGCACCCATATCATTGCGTAATGGGTTACTGGACCGAATTCACTATGTTAACATGTCATGCCATTTTCACATGCTTTATGCAGTAAGAAATGTTTGCATGTTAGTTAAAGTTGGTTGGTAAAAAAACAAATTGCATTGTGCCGTCCGCTGGGGACCGCCTCCAGAGGGGGCGCTGGAGGCATCGCGGCTCTGCGTTGCCACGACGACATCAAGCTATGCCCTCGACAACAGCGCCACCTCGTAGCCCCATCCTCCCCTCTTTTTGCAATGGCCGCACATGTAGTCGTTTTAGTTTGTTACTAACTTGTGTGCACTGAAGTCGACTTGTTTGCCGCCTCGTGAAGGCCCGATGCTACCATGAGCGGGGTGGTAGCGCCGGTGTTGGCGCTTGCCCTTCTGGGCGTCGCTGTGGCCGACATCAAAATAGGTAAGTGCCAAGCCTAACGCTTCCGACAACGAAATCGCCCGTTCCAATTTCCATCGATGTTTGACTCCGTGTTATTGTTGTTAAGTTCCCTACTCGATCCGAACATATGAGCCATAGGCAGCCAATATGAGTTCGATACCTCACAATGTGAATTGGGCAACACAACATCGATCGTCCATCAAACAACGACGATGGCTGTTCACCAGTGTCTACTATTATTGCCCGATAGCCACTTCACATTTTAAGCGTCAGGTCCTACTCGGACACTTGAACGAATCTAATAAAAAGCCGTACTTCAACCTCGGACAACGGTCAAACGTCACGAGCCTTGTACTAAACGACAAACAGGCAACATGTTTTGCGCCTGAAAGTGGCAATGTTTTGTAGGACTTTGTTAGAGGCCAACCTGTGTGTGAGTGCGTGTCTGACGGACGCCGGTGTTTTGGTGTGTGAAGTAGCTGCCGGTCTACGAGAGATTCAGTCACGCACAGCATCTGCAGTGAAAAAAAAAACGGGGAGCCACATACGTATCCGGCAAGCGCACGTGCTGTCACGGATTCTCTATCACTGACGCAAATCAATCTTCCGCTCTCACACTGTTTTGCTGATGCAGCAAGGATGCCACCGACCACGTGATGCTTCTAGGTAGAGTTTTTTGAAGCTTCTTGCCTACTGGGTAGCAGAAAATTTGCGTGTATTACTTATGTAATTAGCCATTCGTTCGATTGACTCTAAGCTTAGTCCAAAAAACATAGGGTGTCAATTATATCATAAGAAAAAGCATTCGCTACTACACAGGTCGTTGGATATACTCTAGAAAATAAGCGATAACAGTGTGTCCCCAACCGATTCGTGACATTATCTCACAGAAAGAACTGATATAATTTGATTATTCTATGTTAGTTAAGATGAGAAAACATAATGGAACAAGTATCGGTTAAAGATTTAGTCGAAGAAAGATAACGATCATTATCAGATTGTTGCCTGACAGGACAGTTAAACGCTGCAGGATACGATTCGAATATCGTGGCGTTTACGATATCCTACTTGGTTTCATTCGTCCTTTACTATCTCAGCAGACGACATTTACAATACGACCGAACCGCATAAAATTGCATTTTGAACCTGGCACTAACGTTTTAAGGTATAGCTTCATGTATGTAGCGCTGATTAAAATGATGCACGTTGAGACACGGTCAAGGGCGTGAGTACGACAGGATGGGTATCTAAAGTAGTCTAGGAAACTGAATAGATCGACAAGCTACATATTCAGATGTACAATTAAAGACTCAGCTAAACCCTTCGACCCGAAACGAAGTTTTTGCAATACAAAAGACACATTAAATGATACATTTTCGGCCAAAGTGACTAATTCCTGTAATACATGTCGTTAAATAAATAAATCAATTAATTCATTTCTGATAAATAAGTTGCTATTAACTACGGCTCCCGGTATCTGCTTCATAGTCGATAAGGTGTATATGTTATAAATGAACCTTTCGACGTTTTTGCCAACTGTAAGGTAGAGATGCCTTGGGGCATATGAAGAATATCTGTTCTTAGCGTAAATTGCTGGTGAAGATCACGGCTAAAGGAATTTTTTGTATGAGCTAATTAGTTGGTACAATTACGAACATGTTAATCGGATAACGTTCGAGAAATTTATTTTTGCCACGCATCCTTCATTAATCGAAGGGCAGCAGTAGGCTGAACATATTCTTAGAGGAAAAATAGTTAGCGGTCCAGTGTATTTATACGTGGGGTGTTCAAATCCCGTGTCTGCAGGTGCACTGCTCGACATTTGTATCGGTTATGTCCAGATGTTTCGGAAAGATCTTAGCGTACACAGCGTTTATAATATCTGTCTAGTTGACTAATTTTTTTACCGATACGCCGTCTTGCTACTCATCCTATTTAGGGTTTTCTCCATGTTGAAACCACTCGCTTAATTGACTCGTCTCAAAGTTCCCGCTTAAATCAAATCAGCCTTAAACTCCCTTTCCTCAAATTTCTATCTATCGCTCTACCGGTGATGGTAATGTTGTCGTTGTTGTTGCTGCTGCTAATGGTAATTGATCCTGGTGCGCGGCCTAGCATTGTTGTATCATAACCACTGCAGGTAAAGAAAAAAAGAAAAGGAACGAGGCGGGAGTGAAAAAGTTCATCCAGGACGCTGAAGCTTTATTACCTGTGACCTATCGATGGCTGTTACTGTTATTAACACTGTTTTCTGCTTTGCTCATGGCAAGATGCTAGTTGTAGATGTAGTACTGGAGTACCGAAATACTCTACAGGCCCGTATCAAACAGACGATCGCCCTTTTCTAGACCTTCTTATCGCGCAGTCCGTTTTGCTTGTGGGCTACCACATGGTAATCTGTTTATTCGCTTGTACTAAGTAACTCTATTATTGTAACATATTTGCTTCTATATAGGTTTACTTCCTGATAAGTGCACGAATAGAATAAGCTTTCAAAACGAGATTGGTGCTTATGTGAGGGTATGAGCCCCATTGCGTCCTTCTACGCAGCAGAAGAACGCAGTGGGGCTACATACGCTTCAGAGAGGTAAACCGGGTTTATTCTCGTGCATTTCCCCTCTTGTCAATGGTCTCAAAAACGATAAGCAGGTCAATCTTGAATAACGAATGGTCCTTCGCAAAGACAATAAAGACTCCATACAAAATTCTGTTCCACTAGGCTTTTTCGACGTTTGAGCTGTTTTACGGTAACATTTTCTGTCGCAATAGATGGTCGCAATGATAGATAGTTTTTATGAGCTCGCGCATCGGACTGATCGTTATTTAAACGATCTCTCATGTATTGGTTCCTAGCAATGATCAGCGCATATTGATAACAAATTAGATCAATTGACACAATTGAAGATGAGAGAAAAGAATTTATTTTTACACTATTTCATAGTATATAAGGGCGTTTTATTTTTAGTAATGATATGGCTACCTAGATTGGATTCGTTCAAATTATTACTTTAACCAAGCAAACTTAGAAAAGCCAACTTTTTTCGAATCGTTGATATAAATCAGCGTTATTAGGCGTCTTCTAGGGAATATTTAAGGCGTATCTATCGAAGACCAGCCGGCCTCAAGTACTATTGGATACTTGATATTACCGATCGGTCTCTGTGCCCTCCGCATGTCGGCAGATTAGAACCCGCTTCCCAGGACTGCCGATTCGACGGCTGGGGCAGACATGTGTCCCGAAACGTCGCCTGTCCTGATATGTTCCCGCTCTTCCCGTTCTTTCTTTCCATACATCGTTACTACCAGAACCATTAGATGCTCCGGGAAATCGGTGCAATATAGGCGAGTCGTAACTACTTCATTCTATGCGGAATGGTACGACTGATTTATATTATACTGTATAACCCAGAGTCACTTAGCGCAGGACGATTGACTACCTGTGTATCATTATGGTAAAATCGAGCTACAGGTGATCAGTGATTTACAATATGACATAGTGCATGTGGTAAACTGTCGAAAATTTGCACAGACTTAGACCAGGTGAGTTCACGAAAAAAACTTCATTGATGGCTGGCCAAGTAATAAATAGCATCATAAAGTTAATAATAACTAGGAAAAGTGAAAATTCAGTTAATTTAAAGTTAGTAGACCTATATAAATTAAAAATTGTAACTCTCGACCAAAGTTATAACTTTTGCCTATCTCCAAATGCATTTGTACTTGTGTAATACTTGTGTAGCAGTTCACGAAAATCTGCAACAAACACGTATCGACAGTACCTACTTGTTTGCATGTCCATAAAGATATTTTATAAATGTATGTTAGTATGCAATTCACAGCGCATGACGCGCACGTATATCGTTAAGCTTGTACGATAATTTAACTTTTATAAAGATCTCCTGGCAGCAGGATAGAAACGTGATGTAAGGACTCGACACGATGATGGTCGAAACCTTCTCGTTTATAGAGGTTAAAGGGTGTCGTTGAAATTCACAACAGGAATAATGACTAGCTGGCTGCTTGCGCTTTGCCGGGCTCAGGATCTGGCCGTTGCAGAAATTGGTTTTGTACTCTATGGCCTTCTAACGGCTAGCCTAGATCAGCGGGTCCAAAATGGGTGGAAAACCACTTTTGACATATGTCATTCCGACTTGATAGATAGCCGAATTCATTTGGGAGCAAATGCTTTCCCTGAGAGATAAGAAGCAGAGAATGTTTTTACGCAGTGTTGAAGGGCTGTAGCAGTGGACTGTCTGGTATCTGAGGTGAACGATGATAACGCACTACCGGAAGCATGGAGTGCATTAAATGAATCACTAAGATTAACTGCTTTATTGAAGTGGACTTATTTATGACGAGCAGATATTATTTCGATAGTGGGTAGTTTGTTCCGAGTCGAGGGCGAAATTAGAGTGGCTCAGAACATTCTAGTGTAAGTACTAAAAGTTCGTCTCCATTTTAAAATGGAAAGAACGAAACAAAGAAAGTGCGGGTGATCGAAGTACGTAACACTGAGCTATACAGGGCAACTACAGGGGAGCAAAAGTGGTCACCTGCCAGTGAAGGGTACTGTATTAATTGTTATAGGTTAGGCATTTACGTTTTCCTTATACTGTGTGCATGATCCGGCTCGGATCCGGATGATGGTAAATCGAAAAAAAAAAAAAAAAAAAACCTTAAATTATTGCCAATATGTTGCGCTACTTTAGTTGCTTCGGGACAAACAAACTGTACACTATACGCACCAGGTGGTTTTTTGTTTTTATATTTTTTAATAAGGCTGGAACGTCGCAACTCTATAGGCATAACTGGTACATAGCAGCGCTTCGCACCTGCTGCTCACTGTGTCGGATTCCAACTTAACGATAGACGACACAGTTATGCAAGCATAAACCCTTAACTATGATGGTCATTTCACGAACATACAAGCAGTCCGTTCGATTGTATTGATAGAAAACCGTTTCATTTAGTTACCCATGCGAAATGATGACTATACACAGTTTGCTGGCTAATTTGTGGCCAAATCTATAAGTATACAGCTTATGAAGAGAGTATGAGTGCCGTTGAAAAGTGACCGACCGTAGACTGGGCTGAAAGGGCTTGTACGAGTGGCTGTAGACCAAGAAGTCTCTTCTCCTTCAATGCCTGCTGCTTCTATCGGAGAACAGCCATTTCGTGTGCTATGCAGCCAGTACAGTGGGCGATGGGCGACAGATACTACACAGGCTGGATAGCTAACTCGGTGCTTCGACTAGTAGGCATGTTGAATAGCTCGAACCGAGAACTATCCGGGTCCGGTGACTACGACGACGCCGGTAACCACCGAGTTCCGACTACGGCACGGCGAGAAAATGGGCAATGGGAGCTAACGTGAAACTGATGACCGCTTCCCCAGCTTACTATACTAGCATTCTCTGGATCCCCTTGTTCTCCGTGCTCGGCGTTTTGTGCCATGGTGACTACGATGGGCTCTATAGAGAAATCCATCCCTCGGTGATCTGATTTTTTCGCTGAGAAGGACCTATTCAATATGGTACAGGCGCGATGTCTTTACGAGTAGGTTTTGTCCTTGCAAGTTTGCCTCTTCTTCCTTATTTTTGTTTAGGAAAGAACAAAATTATATGGCGGTGATGTTGCAAGTCTCGGTATAGTTCCCTCCTTCACATGAGCCTCCGGGCCAAAGTAAGGTAATAAAGTAGAGAATCTCTGTATGTGTCTTTGTATGCGTATCTAATGCGCGTAGAAGTGTAGTGAATCTGGCAGCAGATACGTAATCAGGCACGCAATCAAGCAGAGTTGCTGCAGGCAATGATTGCTATTTAGAAAAGGCACCAACAGGATTGCAGCAAGATATGAATGACGAAGGTAGATGATGTTATGTAGGATAGAACTGCAGCATCACAGACAAGTGTACATATAAGTAGGAAATGGATAGTGCCACAATTTTCCAGCAATATCTAAAACTTGCAATTCATAGACGGTCTTTAGTAGCTGCTTAAAGAAAGCAAAAAATACGACGCGTTCATTAAAATGTAACGTTGTTGTATTTATTTTTTAGCTTTTCGACTTCACGTTTCTACAACTGAAAAAAACTTCCAATTATCATGATAGATCTACTTTTCAATTATGTGCATACTAAGGCTGAATGAAATGGATGCTAAAGACTATGGGAACAACAACGATAGTTTGAATGCGTATGTCTCGCTTCTGTTTACTGCTTCTACCGCCGACAGCTAATCATCTTCATTCCGAGTTGAAAACAGGACACATACAAACCCTGTAAACGTATGGAGCACGCCGAGGGTAAATAAGGAGTTGACAGCTCATGTGGCAATGACTTCATCTTTGTGTTCATCGTGATTGTGTCGTATGGATGTAGAGCGCATTCATCGGCACTGAAGCGCTGAAGACGTTGTCCCTTGCCCTTGTAATCTCGAATCGACCGGCCGCCAGTTGCACTTACGATTCTCCATCGAGGTTCGCAGAGACCCTTCCCACACCAGACCTGCCACCGCAGA
>NW_019215535.1:0-9994 GCF_002532875.2 Varroa jacobsoni | reverse complement strand
ATATGAACTCAGCCGTAGAAGTAACGGATTGGATAGGTGGGTCTAAGTGTTCACGGTTTATTAAACGATGATTGCCAGCCCGCTCCTTCACGCGCGCAGACACATAAAAGCGTTTGATAAAACCGATCAAAAAACGATAGTTTGAAACGTCTGCATAAATGTAATATGTATTAAGCCTTCTTGTCTGTATTAGAGGAACTATAGATATTGAATTTTTGTCTATTACACTAATTATCTCTGTGTGCATTAGACTGACTTACTTATTATTACTGATTAGCTCAGGATTGAATTTTTCTATGTTGGCATATTATGACGATCACGACAAGGGATGAAATACATATTACTCGGTACGTGAACGGCGAGCGCGTTTCTGCTCATAACTATACAGACGTGTTTCAGCCAGAATTGCCACAGTCGGTAGACAAAAAACGAGGTCGACACCTTCACCAAACGCCTTTAATTAATTGATGTCTTTCCTTCAAGGTACCCTATGTCAAAGAACAGAACGGTTAGTATAGCGAGCTTTTGCACCAAGAACAAGTACTAATGCCGCCTAACCAGTAAGTACCAATCGATATCCCTAGTGGTATGAGGCCTTACGCGGTCCGTCTGCGTGTGCAACCTATTTCTCCGAACCGCCTTTTATACAGTCACGTTTGCAGAGACAAAGCGATATTCAAAGTTGTAGTGCACGTCTAGCTCTCAGGACATCGTTTCAGGACGTCAGATTTTACGCTGCTTACGAACATACAGTAGACTGCACGGAACGTGTTTCGTCAAACCGCAAACGATTCGTTCTCTATACAGTTGCCAGACGCAGCCGTAAATTAACCGGTCGGTCACTGTTCAACGATCGGAACTAACAACAACCGAATATCACCGTTATTGCCTCTATAGCTACCGTTATTTCATATTTTTTATGCTCGTTGTTGTCAAAAGGAACCGCTGCTGCTGTGATCTGTTTGGTTTCAATAACTAGCTCTATCAGGGTCAGTCTTGGCGCTCACCGTCATATCGGTGTCAGTCTAAATGTTAAAGCTGTCTTTTCGATCGAAGCGTTTCTTAATCTGATTGGGGACGAGAAAGGATGAGGACAACGTATAAAACAATGCAAGGAATCATAAAAACAAAATAGATTAAGGACGAAAGAGCATTTGTCGTACTCGAAACCAGTACGATGGCCAGTGTAGGAACCAGGCCAGTGGTGACCCGTAGTGCTAACATAATAACAGTATGGTTGCCTCTTTGATAGTTCCTTGCTTTTTCGATTAGATCATACATACGAAGCTTTGTGAGATCGAAATTCTCCACAACTAGCTACTCTATTTAGGGTGTAGCTTCTATTACTGCTGCTTTGAAAGCGAAGGAACTGATCGACACAAGCAGGCCAACATTACGATGGCTATGAAGCTCAAAAGCAGTGCTTCACGCTTATCCGGTAAACCAATTCAGATTGTCAGACAAAACGACCCAAACGAAAATTTTCATGGACCACTTTAACTAGCTGACATATCACCCGTGTCACGTGTATCTGCCGGTCCCGTTCGTGCGTCTAATGTATGTCGGAAGCATGTATTCAAGCATACATAATAAATTCAAGCGTTGAGGCCCGAACAAAAGCCGAATGAAACGCTAGTAATGTTTGACCGATGGTGTAGATTGGGCAAAGCGGCTGATTGGCCAACTGAAATGATGAACGGCATGTAACGTAGTAAGCTTTAAGCTTAATGACGAGCTACTGGATGGGGTCAGCATGGCTAATAATGTGCGGGCCTAGGCTATACCTGTTAAAGTAAACAGCCTAATTTTAGATTCTTGTAGGCTTATGAATATACTGCTTGGAAACTGCTAGGCGCGTAGAATGATTTGGATCAATTTGGAGTAAACATAAAGTTATTCTATCGGTTAAGTTAAGGATGCACACGTAAATGTATCTGGTATAAACGATTCAAACTTGAACTTTTAGCGTCGTTTCCAGTCGAATATATTTTTCAAAAAAGCAAGTAGTGCGGGTTCTATGTTGTGCGAGATATGGTTCCAGACAAAAAAAATCTCTAATTTAGATTCATATTGCAGTTAACGATTTTTAAATAGTTGCAATCAAACACGACAATAAAGATCCTACTTTATATGAGAACCGTGGAAAGATGCATTTCTGCCTATCATTATATTACTGCCAGATATTCAACTGTTTTGTCTACAGTGTCCTTTTTTAGGGCGCCCATGATCGTTAAACTTAGTACTTCATTAGGGTATAAATAGTTCTTGATAATAATTGTTGATCTCAGCAACTGCAATAGCATCTATTGAACCGATTCTTCGTGCGATCCATGAAGGCGTTAAAAGATTAGATCACGGAGTGCAGCTGAGGCCACCGGAAAGATTATGCCAAGCCAGGTAGTGTGCATATACGTACTTGAGGTCAAGCAAGAATGCTATCACTTTGCGAGCAAAATTGTGCTATGTTTTGTTGTCTTGGAGCTTGGAGATACATTGCTCAAGTCGGGATCGAAGAAGAGTCGTCTCTATCATTTCGACCCAACGGCATGTTTATCGAAAAAATATGTTTCTTTAGACCGATCGTTCACGATAGCTAAACAATAAGGAAATTGAGAATTTAGGGGAAAATAATAAGAAAGCAGAACTCATTGCACGTTCTGGCTGTGAGTTTTTGGTAGTATAAAGTATCGCTAACCACTATTCCGCGCATGCGTGCACTGCACCCATACACTGGGTTCTGTACTGCAATAAGCGAGTCGAGTCCTTAAATTTTCTGGATCTTGATAATGATCGTAGAAAGCGCGCACCTCATTTGCGCACCGAATGGGACGTTCCAATCTCCAACTATGCAAAGATTTGAATACAGATGTCTGCCGAAAACACTCTATGCCTACCTCCGTACTTTATACCGTGCTGATGTAAATGTCAGTGAGTCAGCGACAGAGAAGGCTCTTTCGTCTTTTTCGAGCTCTTCCGCTGTTTTCCCCTATGGCGATTAGTTCTTCTTCGCTGTGTCGAAAAGAGTACAAACAGGCATTGGTTCCCTCGTCTTGTAGCGATTTGCATTTCCATCAGGAATGACAGGTTCCTAGGACGTGATATTCCCCACCCTCCTTCGATCGTTCCCGTGCCCAATTTGTATTCTATCTCCAGAAATCTGTCTTGCAGACTTTCCCAGTACTCCGATCCTGTGGGCTATTCCGTTCGCCATCCAACTGTATGTAATTCACCACCCCTGTTCGACATTGGCTAATTTATTGCACCCGTCAATTAATCATCGTCCGATAGTTGAACGTTTCTGGACAATAGCCCTTGTTTGAGCGCTGACTGACGATCGGCTCCCTCTAGCAATATTTTTGAGAATTAGTTCTGTTCATTTTATAGGTACAAAGGTCGAATAGATCGCGTCACAGCCGTGGACTTATCTGTCTCTAGTAGCTACTACAGATAAGCACGATCCTGCATGAGTCGGGCATTGTCCGATCTGCGAACCACCTAGTCTTCCATTGCATTACCAATAGTGAACGGGGACTGTCTACCCAATAAAGCTTCCCCATTTCTCATCATTCGGGATTGGTTCAGCTCTAAAGTCCCTACTCTCTTAGATGGTAATGGCGAACATGGCGCTATCAGTTGTAGTACAAAGACAAACCTCGGAGTCGTAGTGACCTCCTTCAGGCTTCTTTATTATTACTTACATCTTGGAAAATTGTCGAGACGGTCGGTGGCGACAACGAATTCAATAATAGATGGTAGGGTAGTTCCTTATATATATATATATATACATATAAGGGCGTACTGCATGATATCTTTATATATATATATAACGTATCACGTCCTCCATGTTCGTTTTTAGTTTGGCCTTCCAGCCCTTCTAAGCCTTCGCCCTAATACTATTCCATTCCTGGCAGAGTCAAGAAAAAAGAGAGAAAGATAATTCAGAAGCGACAAGAAGTTGATCACGTTTGACTTGAGATTTGCATCTAATAAGTACATGTAGAGTGCAGAGTAGACACTGACGCATGTTCTATAGGAGCGTTCATTGTTAAGCTACAAGCCCGCTCCTGTTGGATGAGCAGCATGTCAAACGTCTCTATGGCAACGGATACTGCTACAACCTGGATCGCGAACATTCAAACAGCGTGTTCCTGTTCGTTGAATTCATTCAGATGAAGAAGCTCTGATAGGTTGTACCCGTTGAGCTTGTCCTGAAGTTGCCGGAACCCTAATAGGCCAATGGCTTGTAGCCGTCTCACTACCTCTTATATCTTGTGTAGTATGTGACGCAAGCGACTATTTCTTGTAAGACTTACTCTCCAATAAAAATTAAAAGTCATATACATATTTTGCCTAGTGTGTTTACTCTAGCGATTGCTAGAGTAAACCCGACGAGTCATCGTAACGCGCAGCTAGATGGGGCACACGGAGCGCGAAGTCTAGCTGGGCTTTTTTTTCAATTCATAGCCAGGTTTTGTACTTAATCCTGTGATGTACGGTATCATACTGCTGATCTACCTCGTTGTCAAGCGCAAAGGCCATAACGACAAGCAAACTTGGGCGAGACACATTTATGAATTTTTTCGCGTTCGTTGATGACCAAAGTATAACAAGGTCTTTGTACAAAAATAGCGCGATGGAAAAAAGCTGGGGGCGGGTTATCGTACAGGAGTTGTTTTTTGGACAATCCTATCCATCTACACGTACGTACATATGCCCTTTAAAGTAAGGCAAAGAGTGAGATTAGGCTGCAAGAGATTTACGGTAATATATTATTGCTACAAGTGCGGCCTTGTCGAGACCATTGTTGTTCTAAACTATCCTGCTCACGTAGCAATCAGCATTCACTCAAACTGAAAGGGAAATTTAATAGAGGATACGCATTATACAGTATAAGGAGACAAGAGAAACTTAATCTTGTGTAGACCCTGTAAAAGTCATAGTCGCTCGTTCCGTATCAGTACATCTGCGCTTCCTGGCCCCCAAATGTACTTCATGCGTAAGTGTATTCTTCGTCCATTCATCAATCGCTTATCACCTCTTGGTATGGCCAGTATTTCTCTTCCTACTCGGCTGCCATCACCTCCGATGACTGCCTTTATTCATTACCATGTCAGAATCAATTTAGATCACACGCTAAACGTGACGACGACGCAACCCTATAAACGTGCATGTGCTCATGGTTTGAAACACAGTTACAACTGGATATCCAGCTGTGTTTCCGACGAAGTTGCATTTCTACAATACAATCACTTCTATGCACCTGCGTATATCGTAGATTGGAGGGAATTGGACTGCTGGTGTGTGTTCAACATGAGAGACGGGCCAAAGGCCATGACGAGAGCAGACGAAAATAGATCTAAAGAAAAAGAGAAAGCGCCAGCCAGCTAGGGTCTTTGCGATGGCAGCTCAATCCGCTATTCCCGATTTTCAAGTCTCAAATCGGCCTCACAATAAGAACCCGTTTTTCTCGCTTCTTTACTTTTCTATTTAGACATATGTGCCCGTACGGGCAGACCAAAAGAGACTGGTGAACGCCCTCGGCCTAAGGCACTCCTCCACTTCTCGATCAGGCTGAGTACTGCGTGCGTGGAAACGACAGAAAGGCAAGCTAGTGCTCCGACCTTCAGGAGCCCACGATTCCTGCCATTCTTAGAGCGATACCTACCAGCCAAGCGCGCCGCTTACACCATCTAAAATACCCTAGCAAGCGCTACGAGTCCCAAACTTCTATTGTCGTTTCGGTTAGCCATAGTGCGGGTGGGCGCCCTTCCTGCTCATTGTCGACCTTAATGTACTATATATGCCCAGCTAAAAAGGACGGTGGCGAACGAAATGCTCGAAACCGGAACGTACCTATAGAGTCTATATGGGAGTAGCCACGCAGAAAGCTTATAGTGAGAAGTATTGAGAATAATAAGAAGCTGAAAATGGGTGAGACCCTATCAAACTATAAAAGGTGGATGTCTATGTGTATCGTTGTGGGAGACCCGGGGAAGTGGCCGACACGACAAGCTGGCTTGCACAGGAGAGATGCCTATGTTGGATGGACGGTGATTCCGTTGTGGAAAGTGGCCGCCATTTGCCGTTCCTGGCGACGAGGACCACTAAGGCACCGATGTAGTCTACAGATATGGGTGGGCTGTCGCTGCTGTATAAAAAGGCTGTCCGACGATGTAAATGGGGGCGATACCATAAATAAGTGTTGGCGTTGTATAGCTCAGTGCGCTTGTATGTGTGGACCTGTCTGTGTATATTTAAGTGGTAATTGTGTTAGAGAGACGGAGCACACGAAAAGGTTGGGAGAATGTGGTATTAACTGCCCAGCTCCCCGGTCCTCGTAGTTCGTTCTTGTCTCGCAAAGACGAGTTGGGCGACACAGGAGAGACTCAGCGAAAGCCGACCACGACGGCTTCAACAGCATCGCGGGAATCAGACGGGGAGACGGAGGCTGTCTCTGCTGCGGTTGAATGCTATTTCAAAAACGCACTGTTCGAGCTTGAACTCAGGCTGTTGAGTGACGAATCGGCGGCAGACGAGGACCGCACTCACGATGAATAACTGGGAGACAGAGATGGAGAGGGAAAAGAAAACGAAAGAGTAGGGCGAGAGCAGCTGTTCGTTATTTGACACAGCCTGCCGTCTATAATAAGGATAATGCACATCGTCGGGCGTCCCTTGTCGTCTGCAGTTAGTATTGGCAACCAGGGAAAAGGACGGAGCGTATGGGACTAGGTCGACGATAAATTAGTTTGACGTAACTGCGACAACAAAGGAAAAGGTGCAAGCCAATTGAAGTGTAATAAGAGACCGGCGGCCGGAGGATTGCGCTAGTGACAAGCAGGTAGAGACTGAACATGGCAGTTGTATGCGGTGGAAATTGTTAGACGTGTATGGGTGGCTCGTATAGTTAACATCTTGGATATGGAACATTAATTCTATTATAGACGGCAGGTAATATCAAATAAACGTGAATAGATTATGATCGTTTGTAAACTTTATAGAGTGTAGTCTTCGGAACCGGAAACTTCGAAGCGACTTAGCGCAGAAATATAGAAGACACTACTGTTCAGCGAGGGAACAATTGCTCTCACTGTGACCGAACGCCTGGATGCGATCTTGAAGGCATTTCGGCAGTGACCAAATGTTCCTTGCTTACGTCCATAATTTTTTTTTTTATTTTGCATGCATACAGTTCAGATCAGTTCCCGAAATTGCCAAAGATAACCGATTTCAACATTAAAACAGTGACGTGCCTCCATCTCGAATCCTTTCAACTGCAATGGTAACACTTTGGACCTGGTGTTCTTTAATCCCGCTTGCCGCGAGTTTTGCGCGCAGATTACGCTAGATGCTTCATCTTACTTGGCATCAGTAGCTGCCAGTGGCACGATATAAGTAACGCCTCGATAGGGCTCTTATGAAGACTAGTGACAAAAGCAGAAAATTTTGTAATAATTTAATACAAAGGGTCGACAGAAACTCCATTATTTCTTTAGCAGAAAAATTGTCTTTACTGATAGGTCTGCTGAGGTGGCGTGCCGTCTTTCACAGGTGTTTTTTTATCTAATGAGTGGAGCTGAATTAATTAACAGGTTACTAGTTTACAGTGTGTCATTTTCTTTGACTGCTACTTTTTTGGTTAGAAATTGTTGACTCTTTAACGGTGTCTGCCGGCCGCTCCTCTTGTTTAACATCCCTGGATAGTAAATGTCAGATATTGGCCTAAAAAGATCATGCCATTTAAAATTGAGTTGAGTGTAAGGCTGGTACCGCTCAGTACGTCTGCTTCGAACACTTAAGGAGCAGCTTCAGGTTGAAAAATATAGGTTGCAGTCGAAAAAAGTAGAACCACCAAACGTTTAGTAAATTTTTTTTGCCAATAAGTGTGTTTCTCATTATATTGCAGATTTGCTTAGTCAAATCTACGTAAGAGTTTAAAACAAGCCATTTAACCGTGAACAATTTGTCCAAGAATGACAACCAAAAGTGCGAAAACAGACGACAAACTTTTCTGAGAATAGAAGGAATTCCTACAGAAAAAGGTCTAGGTTGCTAATTTGCAAGTTTTTTTTTTTTTCCCAATTAAGAACAGTTGACTGTTAAATAGAATTGGCATATATATGTTATTGACGCTTACAATAAAACTGGTGTTTATGCTAGTATATGATATCTTTCTACTGCAGGTAAGTGGGTTTGTTAAACTCTTCAAGCGGACTTGGAAAACTGAGCAGCAGACATACAG
Source organism: Varroa jacobsoni (assembly GCF_002532875.2). NCBI lineage: Eukaryota > Metazoa > Arthropoda > Arachnida > Mesostigmata > Varroidae > Varroa > Varroa jacobsoni. The sequence goes on along the minus strand of NW_019215535.1, from coordinate 1,752 downwards.
TTGTTTCGCTTAACAAACGCTTATCTGTTACAATAGTTTCGCTCTGTTTCTTTGCCGAAGAGATGCCCGATGCGTAGTAAACATCCAACTACCCGTATACGACTGTGAAATATACAGATTATTATCTTTGATACAGGAGCCCCAGCAACCTAATGTTAACGACACGTTTTACGTACCGACGTGCAGCGTTCAGCGTCGCTGGTGTTTCATTCTACGACGCTGATTTCCGATACACCGTGCTAATTTAAGTCGACAATTAAGCATGAGATAATAATCGATGACATTCAATTTATTACATGTATGCCAGCATCGCTTTAGTCATCATTTATTTATTTATATACTAGCACTCGTTCTGAGTTAACGGAACAACTTGTCCTGTAGAACAGGTGTGGGTCGCGAGCTCGATCGAACCCGTCATCGACCATCCATAAGTAGACAATATCTATTGGACGTAATAGCTAACAAGTTGTACAGATGTAACAAGTACAAGATAATACTTTATTATTTTTTCCCATTTCATTTGCCAATGAACAGGCTTCCTGTTATTTTACTAATCTTGACAATAATCTTCAGCGTGGTATTGATAGGTTCAATAATCTAAAAGGTGATATCGAGAAAACGCTAAGTTTATGATCGACAAAATGGCAGTAGAAGTTAGTAAGTCCTATGAATCGATGACATCAATGGCCAAGATAGTACCAAGGCTAACAAGACGAGCACTTTCGACGGTGTTCGGTAAGCTTGTGGCGCCCGTATAATAAGGGCTTTAAGGAGGAATCCCATGCAGGTGCCAACTTGCTAATACCTCGCTGCCTACCTTTTTTTGTTTGGCGATAAAGTTAGCAACTTTAGTATAATCGCAAGATAACGTTCACACAAACATACGGAATGAGGTGTGCCGCCCTCTCTTAATCACCCCCGTTAAAATACACCACTCGTGGCCAGAAGTAGATTTTCATTTACTCTTGCCTTCTACGTAGCCGGCACGTTTACTGCTGTTCAAGACCGGCACCTCGGTGTGCTAAGCCCTGCGGTAAATCCTTATAGTAGGAACGCTCTGAACGCCTCTACAATATGGTGACAGGGCCAACAACCGCCCCCTCTTGCGTCCAAAAAAAAATACGAGGACTTTTATGTCTCATTGAGAGAACGCCTCTTTCAATGGTTAGTATCATACGCATCGTTCAAAGCTCCGCCTTGACGTGACTGGAATCACTTGCCGAAGGAGCATAATTATTACTAATGGGAACAATCTTTGGAGTAGCGCCAGGAGCAGCGACAGCATTTAGATGTTCCGCGTAATCAGGACCAGTAAAAACGCTACGGGATGTTGCACTGTCATTGGAGATTTTTAAAATACTTTCTGTTTTCATAATATCTTTTACATTTATCTTCGTAGACTATTGCAATACAAACTGTACTCTCTGCACTGAAAATCAGTGTGGAAGATAAAGAGCAATGAGACTTCGAGGATATTCTGTACCATTATCCTGTCTCTAACCGTTCGTATTTTAGAGGTGTTACATAGTCAAACATGTGTTGTCGTAATGTGGTCATTGACGATGAGCATTCACACGCAGTCGTCGAGTCCAGTTTACACGCCCGATGCTGCATGCATTCATGGACTTATCGTTTTTTCTCTTATCTGGAACAGACCGAGAAAACGGAATTAAATACTCTATCCATTTGGGGTGTTCGCCTGACTTAAAAGAGCCCCCTAATTCAATAGCTAATTTCCTTGACTTAGTGTGT
>NW_019215533.1:0-10054 GCF_002532875.2 Varroa jacobsoni | reverse complement strand
ATAGAAATAAAAAGCCCGTTATAGTAGCAGCGAGCTGTGGGCGGTATAAATGCCCACATGTCAATGTTCGTAGGTAGGATTGACGTCAGATTGGGAAATGCACCTGGCGTTTTCTTCTGCTTCTGAGAGCATCGTGTAATTATTTACACTCTCTTTACACCTTTGTCAGATAGCGTTCGAAATTCCTGCAATATATCTATATATTTAAAATAACTCTGCATACTAGGCTTTATAGGCTATCGTATGTCGGACATACGACAGCTTTACGAACCCGATTAAAGCTAATGGCATAATACGGTTCCTGAAATGTTCGGCCTAAAGTTCACGGGATTTTTTGGGCCTACCAATGATTGTATTATACATTGTACACCCTTGTAACTGCCGTTCTTCGGTTAGCTACTGAGTTCGGGTGCTCGTCGGGAATTCGTAGTCGCTCAGAAACATAACGCGGATCGCAACATTGTCTGACATTTGCATTTGACATGTGATACAGCATCACGTACTCAACATAGGTGATGCTTAAAACCATGCAATACATAGCGCCTTATTAGAGATCTGTTAGGCCAGTTGGGCCCTTCCTAGGTCTTAGTCCCGACAGAATTCGGAGTCGACCTCCAACCTTTTTCGGAGCATTGCAGCTGCCGATAGATTGAGATGGTGACAGAGATCCTTAGCGAATAGTAGCGTTGCCGCCAGGATAATAGACAAGCCTATGACGGGTTATCCGGAGCAATCCCAAGCTCTTTTGAGGTGCGAAACCTTTGTTCAGTTCAAACATTGAAATTCTCCACTGTTAGATCATCTCAGATTAAGTTCACTCCGCATGCGGCAGTTGACGCAACTTTGAGGTCGAGAAGCCACAACGCAACTGAAAAAGCCAGTAGTTGAGGCCTGGCTACTGAGGACGAAGCTGCCAAGGCTTTTTTGGTACTACGCTGGAAAGAACTTACCGTTACTCGGAAGCGGCGGCGTTAATTAGGTTAATCGATTCAAATATATCAATGGTCGGCCAGAGAAATATAGCCTGTTGCGGGCCGCAACTCTGTCACTTGTCCTGAATTTCATTGCCTCAATTTTGATTAGATTGCTAGTCAGTTTCAATTCCAAGACTGCAGAGTGGAACCCGGCTAAGGCTTGCTGCTCAGGGAAACGTGTGCTTCCGTCAATAATTAAATCGTCTGCGTAGAAGAGAACCTTCGCCATATTTTCGGGCTTATGCTTTCTTTCGAGGATATTTTTAAGTAAAACTGACAAACGCTGAGATTATCATTCTGGGTTACACCTGTCATCTGGAGAAACGCTAGGTGCTCCGAAACCCTATTAGCGATTGTAACCCTGCTCTGCGGATGTACTGGTGCTATTAGGTTAGGCACGTTTGCATAAACGTCGATGCCTGCAAGGATGTTTGAGGTAGTAATTTCTTAGAGCGGAGTCGAAACACCGCGTGGATATACCATCTAGAGCTACTCAAAATTAGCTTGGTATCGGCAAGTTGGATCTTGGATGCCGTACCCGTCGAACGTAGCCTGTAACAATATAGTCAATATGCCCACGTGCTTTACTGATAGAGGTAAGCCGTTTGCTACAGGACAGTTAATATTGCCGCTCTTAATAGCTTGCCCTAAGAAGTTAACATTCGTAATATCTACTAAACATGAAGCTAGTAGGTTAGCGGATCGCGTTAGTCCGCTAAGTATAATGTCCGCTAAAGGAATTTGCTAACTAACTGGGTGAAAAAAAGAGTGCAAATATATATGTTTATAATTAAAAAAATGCCGTAAACGTATTACACTATCCGGAATTTTCACATCGTCTATGTTGCCGCTATTTACGCGAGGCTCGTTTTATACTACTTCTCAAAGCTTTGACAAATAGAAGTTTCTTATTTCTCTTTAAACTGGGATTAGACATTGGCTTATACAACAACAATCTCTCACGAAACCCCAGATCTACGATTGTGAACGAAAGGAAGTCTCTATTGCTACGCTGACTATTTCCAAGTGTTGCGCCTTCTGCGATATTCTCTACATTTTAATGTTGTGGATGTCCAGGTCTCTTTTAGCCTATTCTGTAGAAAACCTTTACAGTATTGTGCAATATCAAAATTGCATTTCTCTAGAGGTCGTTTTCAATTTCAAATTTTCGTATCTGTTCTCCAAGATCTATTGAAGGCTTCTAGAAAGCTAACCCACTGGGCGCGGTCATCATCCGCATAGATCTTCGCTGAGATCAAGAAGGCTGGAAAGGCGAAATTAATGATTTATATACAAAATATGCATAAATGACCTTGCATCGTTCTTTGGTCACAACCAGCTGCTATGTTGCCACCTTTCTAATACTGACCGCGTCCTCGAGAAGTTGGGTTGCGAAGGGCGCCGCTAATTGAGTTTTCTGAACGCTCCTCTATTACAGGCCGCAGGAACGTCGTAGTTAACCTGTGTGTCACATGTCGCATGTGTCACACTTTCAAATGGGGATTCAATATCTAGATAGATCGCACTGAACTATCGCACCAACGTGGGTCGATGGCAAATCCCTGCGTGTTGTCACGGTCGTATGATAACTTCAAAAGTGCACTTTCAGAAAGCTTACTTGTAGAATTTATAACCCATTTCTGGCACCGCTGCTCTAACTTTTCCTGCCCATTCAGAGCTCTCGAGCTGTGTCGCGATGTAATGTATACCGGCTGTGAACTTACCAGAAAGAAGTGTGATGCCGCTTTGTTTACAGGCCTCGATACGGCCGACTCTAACGAAAATGCCAAGATTACAAGGCGTATTCAAATATATACAATAAACGGGAGTAAAACATCTTTATAGAAATTATCAGAATTAGCCATTTTAGCTGAGTTGGCTTTTATTGTCTCTTGCTGAAGTTACCTTGTGACACATAGGATTCGTTGATGGATTTCGCTGCAATAAAGCGGCCATTTTGTTAGCTCTTTCAATTGGACCACGTACGAAGATGCCCCGTGTTCCGTTGTATACGAATATCAATTTCGCTTCTTCTGATGTAAGATTGTGTTTCTTGGGTCGCTGGTACCGTCCAAATAAATAACAGCACCTTCATCGACGTGCAGCCAGATACACCGGTAGAGAAAACTGAAGACAACAATCACGTCATGTAATCTCTACCAGTCTTGCGCCGTTGGCCATATGGCTTCCGTCCCTTACGTCAGAAGATTCTGTAGTAAAGCTCCTCATGGATGCACCAGACTGCACGAAATAGATCTTTTGACAAGATCCATTTTTTGTGACATCAGCTTGATAGAGCTAAATTTATATCAAATCGTCGTCGGAGAGCTAAAATCATTCGTCTGTATGCTGTGCAATATAATACGACTCGAAGTTTCAACGAAGATACATTTGATGCGTGTCCGTAAATAGTGACCTTTTCTTTATTTTGCTTTCAATTATTTGCAAGTAAATACCAGCAACAACATTACCTTTTTCGTTTTACTGCCCGTTCGATTCGGAACGGTGACGACGGTGATTGTCAGCCGTTATGATACGTCCATGTCTATTTTCCTATTCTTTTCAACAGGTTGAAATAAGCTGTAGATTCATTTCCACTAAGTAGTGAACAAACTAAAAAAACTTAGAATGCCTTGGTAGAATAGTTCTCCCGGAATGAAAATTCTATACATAGCGTTATTATTATCACTATTACTATTATGTTTATTGCGCTAGATTGGATACGTAGTTTCATTAAACAGGATAAAATGACATATATATGTACAAAACGTCTACGTTCAAAATATACAGTTCGCTGTATTCATTATTCCGTTAAGACAGACAATAATTGGAATTAGAAACGATACTTTGTACAGCAGTTATTTCGATTCAGAAAGTTATTAAAAAATAAATCGTTCCGTGCATGTGTACTCATTACGTGCAACATCATCTTTTGCTTAATAATAGGAGAGCTTCCTTTCCGGCTTTGAAGTGTTGCCATCCTATACCAAAGGAAAAGCATGTTACGGCTGTCCGCTGTTCAGAGCGTCAGTTTCTTTGCGGTCAGACCATTAGGGCCCTGGCAACAGCGGCGGCGGTAGCAGCTGGGGTGGCACGTTCCTGTGGCTCGACTTGCCCATACTAGAGTTCCTCATGAACCTTGAAATCTTGACAAACCCCACAAAATGTTTGAACATTTGTCAGTCAATTCCGATGAACGTAGCGCTAGCTTACATCATAGAGTTGTCAATTCCCATGTACTGTGTTATTGAATCTGTAAATATCAACCGAGTTCGTGACAATGTACCCACACAAGACGATGCTACAGTTCCCCACAGCTATGAAATGAGTTTTTGGTAAGTGCGAAACGTAACTTGAACATAGCAAGCTTTACATTTACCTTAACGCTGTCAAGTGCGCGTTGAATACAGATAAGGTGTTCGAGCACATCTCGACATATTGCCATCTTTCTAATCTCATACAAGCATTTAGCAAGTCCACTAGAGTTTAAGCAAATGATAATAATAATAATAAAACACTTATAACTCTGACTTACCAAGTTCTCTCATATCTTTTCGTATGTTAAAACTAGGGAGAAGTCGCAAGCAGATAAAAACGTCAATTACAGCCCGCTACATATTCATAGGAAGCGTTCGTGTAGTCACATGCCACCTAACGTTGGTTTGTGGCGGCCCTCTCCAGCGCGCACGAAGCCTCCCTGTGAACACATCTACATGTTTCGAAATCAACACGATTGTGATCTCAAGTACAACCTCACTTTACATTGAGCGTTCGTCTTCATCGACCTTCCACTGTGCCTACGCGCGAAGCAGTTGCATCGTCGAGCATTTTGATGAACGTATCACATCAGGCCGGCAGGCTAATTCGAACGTCCTAAGGTTATTAGAGGTGATACGATAGTTCTGGTTGTCTCGAGTTCATGTGGCGCTGTCATACCAGGATTGCATTCGAAATTCGGGCAGAGCAAACTTCAAAATGCTTAGGCCAGGTTTGAGGCGGATGAGGCGTACCTGGCTTCAGCCTCATCCTGCCGGTATAAGGGTGAGTATATTCTTGGGTAAAGCAAGAAACATACGACACTTTCTGGCTAATATTGTATAAAATATTGTTGTCACTTTGGCTGTTACCATGGCGCACGAGATTGGATTGACGTATCCTGCACTTAGGACGAGGTATCTCTGTCGACAACAGGGACGACAATTAAGCCCACTTGCTCTGCTCCGTGTTGAAATAGTATACTTTTAAGCCGATTTCAACATCTCGGCAAACACCACGGCAAAACACAACTGCTGGGACCATTGAATATCAAAAACGGTTAGAATACTGCACAGTCATCACAGACTTTGACTTCCTATAGATGTACAACTAAGCTGACCGAAACTTAGGATTTTCTCAATTTCAAAATTGGTTTCAATAGACTAAGTTGAAGACACAGATTCAACTTTAACGTCCTGCTCGTTGTGGAATAACTGCCTGCGATATGCACGCTTTCGATTGTTCAGCGACTCTTATTGAGGCGGAAATGAGGCAAGAATTAATTGACAATAACCAAGTCAACCTCTTCGGCTACAAGTAATAACTCTTGGTGAAATTCTATATATGTATGTACATATAAGGTAAAGAATTAAGGTAGTAATGATGCTTAAGGACATCACACAGCTAGAATTCTATTATGTAGGTTTCGGCTGTAGGATCGCATTTTCGTATGGAAAAATCGAAATTTCTAAAATAGTTAGGATGGTTATCTTGTAGGCAAATGCCGGTGGCAAAAAGGTTGTGCGTTTTCTGCTACCAACGGAAGTTGACCGATAGATCAGAGATTATACGGTGCATATAAGCTGCCCTTAACAATCTGTTTGGCAATCTAACACGCGCTTATGATCCGTCTGTCCGATACAGAAACCGATACAGAAGAGCACTTACCGAAGAAACGTTTACCCCAGTAATGTCGATATGCTTCAACGATACCTAGACTCAAGAGGATTGTGTCCGTGGGATGAGCTACCTGAGACGAGAACGCCTTTTTATAGTGATGAGTGGTACCGTTTAATGCTTATACGGCTCGAAAATATTGGAATGAGACTTAGGCGTGCAATGGAATATTACGAAGTAGCTCAATCTGCCTCGACTAATAGCCACGGACGTCATAACTCATTAAGGCTACATCCACGACGATGCAGGGCTGTTGCGAAGAGCAGCCTTCGCGGTATTGCGTATAATCAGGATCGATTCATGAGGGCTTGTCGGACCGTAGCGGACCTACACGAGAGTCAAAGGCCAGACCCGCATCTCGAAAGTAAGGTGAGGCATCTTACCTCGTTCCTCGAGCAGCACCCGGTTCAACGACCCGTACCTGACTGGTCTCCAGGCAGAGGGTAATTGCCAAAGAGTTCGACGAGTCTGCAAGTGCAGTAATGGATCGTGTATGGACGCGAATGAAAAACTTTTAACTTCTTTGGGAACTTTTGCCTTGCCAACATGATGTTCCACGTTGCAAGCCGACCATGTACATTAACATCAAAATGTTTTAGACTCCCAATTACTTATAGCACATTGTACAATTACGGCTCGTTTTTTTGTCACGGACCAGATGTTTGCTTTTACACTACAAATATTATAAATGACTACGTAGGGCTAGATAGGAGGTACTTTGAACTAATAGTCAGGGCCTTTTCGATTGACTTGTAGTGGCATGTAATGACATAGTGTATGTAGTGACTCATTCTAGGACTACAATGAACAGATGATGTTCCTAACCTGTACTGACAGGTAACCGAACACGAGAAACACCTAACGACCGTTTGTTATCGGTTAGAGTTTTGCCTATTGAAAAGCTCGTTATATTTCTAGATGATCTTCAACTCTTTTCTTATTTTTCATTTTTTATTTTCTATTAATCGAGCGTACTGCCTCAGATCAAGCCAAATGTATCGCATCTTTTCAGGCAGTACCTTCTATACATTTACATATCGTTTGTTAAAGGTAAAAATAAATCATACCTTAAAACTGAGCACATTTGTGTTTATCGACGATTTTTAGTTACATCCGACGTATCTAGAACCGTGGAAAAAATTGATTTCTCTAATGGTCATACAGGAAACTTGTTTATCAGAAGAACAAAACGGTCACTTTAATACGTCTACTTGAATACCTGTCCAGCTGTCATTAGTCCAAAGATAATACATCAGTATACGCGTATAAGAGATGTAACGTATTAGCTCTCAATAAGGATCTTCAAGAATGTTCCTCGAACTTACCTTTTACAAGATGGTACAGGGAACTGACTTGAAATGAATAACTTCCATTACTTGAATCATCGACGTAAAGAAATTTCAGTGGCCCATGGTAAAATAAGCATGGCGCTATTTTCAGCTCCACCATTACTACTACGCCATCTGGAGATATGTGTAGCTATTAAAAAAAAGAAACAAAAACTAATTTGATTTAAATGTTTAGAGTTTTACATTCGGTACCGCCGTCGAGCATCGTTTCAGAAAGATGGCTTCCGGCATGAAACGACGTGCGTCAATTAATCTAAGCTATTTTACGTATCTCTAAGTTCAGGAGTCGGACACGTTAACTGTGCACGATGACAATGATAATTTAACCTTATCTGAAATCACACCTATGCTTCCATCCACAGGCCACGTCACGTCTCATTCAATCATTCAGGTAGCTTCGACAAGTCCACTCCGTAACTACGCTGCCCTAACAAATTAACGTCTATCGACACAGAAAATATTTTCTGTAAAACTATGAGCCAATCGTGTCTATACAAGTAGCTGTACGCAATGCACGAACCAACCGAAGGTACGAAAAAGATAGCATGACTGTAGCCAGACGCAAACACACGATCATCACCTACTATCTCTGCCAAAACCTGAGACAACCACCTCGTACCACAATTTTAAGCAACTGCAGTTGGCCTCGGACCACAGCGGGGCAGACACCGAGAGAGAGAAAGATCCTGCGAGCATTTTGACCCGCAATAGCGTTTCGAGTATAGACTGCTGAAAGCTAGCCCATGAAGTGTATCCTTGGCTCAGGAGAGCAATCAGGTGATGATACAGGAAGCTAGTAGATTTTGTACCACCTACTCTAATTGCGATAGCCAGCCGGTCACTGGTGGCATTTCTGGCAGAGTTCTTGCAGGCGCGGGGCGCTTTATGAAGCCAGCAGTAAAGCGTGCGCCTGTCTGCAGACCTGAACCTATATATATACATATGTTGGAAACCTGACCGCACGTTTCCCCCGAGAAGCCACGAACAGTTCAGCCAACTGTACAATTTCTAAGGGCGCCGTGGACTGCGCTGCCTCATGACCGCTGTGTTCCCTTGAACAAATAGTGCTAAACGGAACACCACGGATAGCGTCGATAGGCGTTCGCAGCTGACGTGACCGTTACTAATGACCAGTGGAGGTGATAGATCCTCTGCTGAACCCAGCGACTACGGGCTGTGTGGTAGTGACGGGCCAGGCACGCTGGTTGGCAAGTTACTGAACAGCTCTCATATACACTGAGCCGCGAAAATAAGGCAGGAGACAATGGCTGCAAAACGCAATGAATGGATAGAAGTCGTCCGGATTTGGCCTATTCGATGTGTTAGTTGCACAGCCTTGTGCATCTAGTACGCGAAAAATTTATTCAATTTACAAAAGTCGACGATATATCTCATGTAGATAAACGTCGTCACGGCTAGTTATCTATACGTACATACAACCTAGTTAGGGTATGTCGATACCATAACGAAACCATAATAGTACAGTATATAATAGTAGCATTTGGAAAATATTTTGAACATGAATTTTGGATTTCTTAGCAGACTGTAGTGTGTAGCTGCCGTAACTAGGCGTGAAAGGAACACTTCAGCTGACTGACAACGTCAACCCGAAGGTAAACAAACACATTTGTCAAAAACTGTAATTTGTCAAAACTGTGCCATCCAAACCAATTGGGGGAGTGGAATTGTCGACGCCACTATAGATTAGGTGATAGTATTAATCGTAGATAAAATATTTTTGTTCGGGCACCGGTCTCAGTCACCGGATTCACGTGTTCGATTGTAGGAAAGGAACGAATAGGTACATGCAACAGGATCGGCTAAATGCCTTACAACTATTTAGACCTGTTTAGAACGTAGGCCTAGGAAAGGCCGATTCATTATATCATTGTCGCTCGAAGAGCAAGCACTACGCAAGAAAGCGCGTTAAGTCTGTAATGTTATGTTTCTCATTGACCGGAACCCGTTTTTGAGACATCGTCTAGACTCGTAAGTGCCGTGAAATGCCTAGCTTCAAAAGGTCGCTTACCCATTGGCTTCGATAGTAAAGGCCGTTTCTTTATAACCGGCATCTTAACTAACCTTCATATAATGGTAATAATCTAAATTACGTTGGTTAACGATCATATTGATTGAGATATATTATTAGGCATTAACTTCATTTAAACCTGACAGCTATTTGGCCCAATGCAAACTGTGAAATGAATTATGAAAGCTACTGGGTGACGGGCTCATACGACACGGGGAAAGTTCAGTAACCCCTTTACGCCTCCTTCTGCAATCGAAGGATATTCATAGATCCTTTTAAACTTAGATTGTATGCAACCCGCTACAGAATGTCAATGTAATCCACGTTTCCATATATATATATATATATATATATATAATGCTCTTTTCTTTTGTTCCCTGTCCATGCCCTGAGCAATAAAAAGGTGAAAAATACATTTAGTTACATCTAGGCCAAGTGTTACGGTCAGACTAATTGCAACGCAAATGTTTCAGTTTTTAGACTTGATCAGGAGCTAGGTTAGCAAACAGTTTTCGTTTGCCATGAGAGTTTACCTGCGATATTGTTGCTATCACACGTAGAATATAACCATGAAGAGTTATTGCATCTTCATGTCACAGTCTTAGATGCGGATAGTTGAAATCACTCATTTAGGCTATAGCATATATACGAAATCGATAAAAATAAGGCTGTGCTAATCAGAGATGAGGTCGTTTCCGAATGCTCGCTTGATATACCTCTCACCGTTACTGTACTATACACCGTACGATCACATACAACATACGATCATA
>NW_019215532.1:0-10095 GCF_002532875.2 Varroa jacobsoni | reverse complement strand
CGCCGTCCTTACCGCGAGGAGTAACATCCATCGTAGGTGGATCAGAGACTTGCAACTACTCACCGCCATTTACTTTGACGCTTTCACTGTAGCTGAATTTTACCTCTTGTCTAGCACAACTCGGATAACAGAATGCTTGCGTCTAAGTAGTCGGTCAAGAAACCTCATTACCAAAACAGTTTACAGACTCCGGCTGCCACTATACAGCATCGATTAAGGACGAAGTTAGTGCACGTTATTTTGATATAAACAAATTTATTTATTGACCATTGTTTGTAGTAGCAAAAAAAAATTCATATATTACAGATCGACGACACAATATCCCAATGCTGAATTTTGAATCATTTAAAGAATTCAAGACACTCCGCATCATATGGGTTAAACGAGTCTTGTTGAGTTTATAAAACTACTTTAAAAAATTCGCTAAGCATTCTAGGGATAGAACCAGGCGGCAATAAACGGCATAAGATCCATAAAAATTTACAAACTTATCGAAATGTGGTTTCCTGCAGAATCTATGCTGAAATCTATACGCAGCGAAGCAAGTAACATTTCCGTCTATCCGGTTCGTCTGCTTCCATTTGTTGTTCGATATTCGAAGCAAATAAATCATCATGAATTTTCGCTTCCAGTATCTAAGTTGGTCTTGAAGACTTGCTTCGTAGAGCGGTCACGTAGGTTTTCAAACAGCAGTAGCGAGTCAACTAAAATGTGCGAGGCGATTTGGGGTCACTATTTGTAATCCCAGTGCTCTTTCAAGAAAACAGGCTTCAGCACAATTATCCGAAGCTCTCCGTTATAAGCTCTTCCTAAATGACGCGTATCCCACACGTTGTAATCAAACCTATCTTGATCTTGATCTGTGAGAGCGATTGCGAGGAATGTGATGAAACAATGTGATCGGCTATGCGACCAAAGCTGCCTTCCCGCATTTTCAGTGATCTGAGTAGTGAAACTTTGTCGTTTGCACAGAAGAGCAACCCAAGGTACCAAAGCCATTATACGTGGGTAAAAAGCGACTCGGCATGGTAGGCGTCAGTATCCGCCATCTAAAGTTTATCGCATTCTTCTCGATCAAGTTTACCATCGGTCCCAATCTGACTGCCGCAAAGAGCCAGGTTGAAGCTTGCTTGACCCACGTTCACTAAATTATCTGCCTGCAGGGTGATTTCGACTGATATGCCTGGCCCTCTTATTTACCAGTTGGAAACTAAAGGACGGCTTAGGTTGTCCTTCTGAGTCAGGCCAGTTGTCTGTATGAAATGCAGAAGTGCGCGCGCTTCGTCGTTGATACTTATTCTGTAGAATCGCAATGAGAAGTTTGAGCACATATACAGGGACAATCACCTTGCCCGGCATGAGCTTAACCTTGTTTTTAGGTGTCGAGTCGAAGGTTGCCTCAAAGTTTACAGCCACCACGTATAGCGGACTGCACGGCGCGAATGGGTTTGCCTTTTCTTTTCGGGACCTTTAGCAGGGAAGCACCTTTTTACTGAGTTAGGAGTATACCAGTATGTAAACGTATCTCAAAAACTGTCGTTCAGCACGGTGCCAGAACTAGTGTGTATATAAAATGTTTAATGCAGGCCCTATTAGGACCAGCGGCTTTCTCTTTTTGCGTAGGCTCTCTGGACTTTGTTTTAGTTACTGCACTGTGAATGCAGTTACCCTTGTTAAATGACATCTCTTTGTATTGAGACCTATTTTTTTCCCAAGCTGCGATTAAAAAGCACCGCGCTTTTTAGGACGCAAACATTTCATAGAGGGCCAAGAAGCTAATCGGGAAAACCGCCGAGCTGCTGTGGTATATTAGATTTTCTGCATCGGTGACCAAGCAATGCTTAACCGTTCAAGGTATTGTTACCATTGGGACGCACACGTCGTTTAGCAGATCATCTCAAACACAAAGACTAAAATATAAAGTTCGGGCCGTACCTCAGCAGAACCTGAAAATAATTTAGGGGTTCCGGGTAAGGCTGTAAGTATAGTTGAACGACGACCTATGCATTCGGGGGAATAGAGAGGCTGCAGACTGGAGAATTTCAATAAAATGTCGCGTATAAGTTTCAGTATTCGTCACGTAAGTTACAAAACTTCGTGAGTGCGTCCTAGGAGCTTATGTGCATCTAGGCGTTACGGGGAAGTTTGTTGTTGATAACCAACGCGAATGCAACTTGGACAGTGAGGTTTATTGCCATTTGTATGTGAGAATGGAGAAATGCTTATACTCACTAAGAGAAAATGATTCTTATCCTAAAGATTTATCTTTGGTTACATTCGTCACAAATATATCGAAAAGCAAACTCCCTGCATACTCAGCAATCAAGTCTGCAAGCGTGTTTTGCAGCGTTTTTATAGTGTGGCTTGAGTTCAGTTGGTCGCAAAGAACGTCGAAGTGGCCGGTAATGACTAAAGAAAACGCAAATTAAGAGAATAGCGTTTTTAGTCCACTGACGAATTTCTCTCTTAGTACGTCATTGATTCTGAATGAGCCGGCCGAACATGGGGTGTGATGAGGTTCAGTCGCTAGTCGCTCAAAGTAATGGCGTTGTTTTCCACTAGACGCGGCGTAGAGTCGCCTATATTATAATTGAAGGGAACGGGGATGCCTCTACTAAGGCGGCTGGGTCCAATGCGTTTCATTGCAGGACAACGCACAGAATGGAAACGCGGTAAGTTAAAAAGGGTAGTTGTGCCAGTCTCCGTTATCACGAAGATGTCTATACTGCCTAGGGCTTTCAGGGAGAGGGACGCCAAAGTTGCCGCCCCTTACAGTTTTACCGTCTAATTATTAACTTCTCTTCGAGGTCCGACCCTGCTGCAAACTCCTATCCTTACCGAGCAGCTACGGTAATTCAAAGTACTGGAGCTGGCCAATCCAGTCGTCAATACTACTACAGCCTAGTTTACGAACTTCTCGACTGTTAGGGCGGGTGAAGTCCGTTGGCCGTAGCCCAGCTGTTCAGCTTGAAGCTGAAGATTGAAAGGCTTCATCCTCCTGGCCACGTTGTAGGCAATGTTCCCGGCCGCTTCATTTTTATAAATGCATCGTCGGCTTTCGACGATTGGGCGCTGTGATATATGGGGCGGAAGAGCCGAGAGTTTTGCATCTTCTTGACCGGTTTTCTTCGCAGTAATATAATTTGCCGCTTTGGAATTTTGCCCGAAGAAAAGAACAGAGAGTACATGCCCTTCTGATCTGGGTCGCGAGGTAATTAACGTCTTCCACCTTACTGATATGAATGACCTTTTGTAATTCCGCGCATTTGCGATAACCAACCTGTAAAAACTCTAATACGTAGTCGACTTTAGAGCAAATCCACCAAGGCATTTGTTATAGTCGAATGGTTTCATAGAGCAGTATGTCCCTACATAGTAGACAACTATGAGGTCATACCTGTTCTTAACGTAGGCTTAGTTGTGAGATCGAAAACGCTGTCATATGTACAAAGTTGTTTATACGCAAATATATCATATGTTAGAATGCGTCCAGTGCATTTAGTTGTAACCTGAGAAGTGTTCTTTCAAGGATTTCGCGTGCGTATAAAGTGTTTCGGTGGTACGGTGCGACATTAAGTCTGTCGCAAGCAAGTTCAAGAATGGGCCACTCTGAATAAAATTCCGCTCATTCGAGAATTCATTACAATACGATATGAATCCTTTCTTATTCACAGAACTGTGACTTTGTCAATACTTAAATTCAAACAGGAATAGTAATAAAAAGTGATACATTGCACGAGACGTTTTACATCATAACTATTATGTATACCGCGTGCATTATGTTCCTACGGGTACATCCAAACGGAAACTCTAACCGTTGATTGTCGTATTACTATAACATTGTCACAATCAGTAGTTACAGCAAACATTTTTACGTAATTATAAGTTCACCTTTTATAAATATTGTCCAATTTGCATCCTATATACATGTTCTAAAATTTCTCTCATATAATCTTTTACTGAGCTGAGTGATTGAATCTCGCAAGGGAGGAAATCCCAGGTTGACAGTAAATAGCGAGCAAAACCATGTTTACTAAGTAAATTAAGAATAAAAAATTGTACGCGGCAAGACGATGGTGGGAACTACTTAAAAGGACGGTAAGCGGCAAAGAGATCTACGACAGAATCACACTCTTGGCGTTCTGAGAGCAAATAGAGCAGGGAATGTGCAGTATATTTTATCCACATAGAGTAGTCCGTTCGACATAAGGAAGTCGTCTGTAGCGGTTCCTGCCAAACATTGGTTTCAGAGCATCATTTTGGATCATCTGAGCCGTATGATATATATTCGAATAGCCAGCTTCCTCTATTTGAAGTGCAAACACAGCATTGGCATCAACAGCGCCTTATAGAAAAATTGAGACTTTCGTTCAGTGTCTAGCAGCTGTCAAGCACGACTGTCATTTCATCGTTCTCTAAAAATACACTTGCAACTATTTAGTAGTATGCGACAATAGAAAATGAGCCCATCAATGGAACAGTACGACCCCCATTTTATTAGCATTAACTGCAATACTAAGCGTTTACCAAATTTCGGCAGCCTTTTCGACATGCATAAGAGCCATAGATGACTAAGAATTTTACTAGGCTTAATTTAGAAAAGCAGGAAGTGTCAGTTCTTTGAGTGATGGTCTTACGCATGCTCTCCATATCACCAGACACCAACAAGAAATATGTCATTTTAAGAAATATGGCTTTAATCAATAGTATGCGCCTTAAATAGTCAATGACTTAGATCACTAGTATGCCTCAGATATTCTAGCATTTGATAGCAACCGTGTAATATCCAGAAACAAACTAATTTAAACGTGTTCATATTCAATTGCATTTATGGCCTGTTTAAACGTGTTATTTATTTTTTGTGGTAGCGTTACCCCTCTGATTCGTAACAGCGAGCTCAGCTGTTCGCTGAGCAGGTCATCTGGTCGAGCAGCACTAACCGGATTGCAGCTCTTCTTCCACAAGCTGCTGCTGCTGCGTGAAGAAACACGACACTGTTGACCTCTATTCATTCCCTTATAACACAACAGTATCAAGGTTATCTCTGCTCACGTCTGATTCACATATTTTATATATCTCACCTTAATACCGTAAGGGCTGATTCAATTGAACTACTTAGAACTCTTCCTTTGCATTTGAAATCCATTTCTTCGCACTAGCGAAAGACGTTTTATTGATATTGCTAATGCACGTTCTATTCTAATTTTTTAGTCAAACAGTTGCGTATTTCACCATTTCTATTTTTTTCAGCTCTAAGCTGACATAATCTTCAAAGAGTCTCAGGTTCATCTACCAGATGCGTAGCTATTTAGCGTTGTATTTATTATAACAATAAGGATACAGTTATTCATGGCTGTGAATCGAAGTCTATCTAGTTTTTCTGTCAATACCTTTCGCTTATCCATGTCTTTCTATGCTGAGTGTTTAAGATGTCCATTATCAATAGTCTGAGTAACCTCAAGTCGTTTGAGCGCTTATTTACATCCACGTCTTTGCTTGGCGATACACACAGAGATACAATACATTAGTAACTCCCGTCGCACAGGTACTTCTTTTTTAAAGTGAGCTGCGCTTGTTAAGTGATGCAGAATGTTACGGCCTTTGCAAATCCCTTCAATTAATGGCGAATTTTTCCTTTCTAGGCCTGGCCGTAAATCCAGTGCATTTTAAGGCTAGACATGTTAGCTAGGTTTAAACGAAATCGCTTTAAATTATTCAGCTCGGTAACGTTTTCGAGACAATCAATGAGCCAGCCAACCTCATGGTTCGCTTCCGATCAAGGCCTGATAAAAAATTTGAGACCTTTCTATAGAGTTGCCGAATTTCCTTCAGATACATTTAACTAAACGGTGGTTTGCCTACTAACATTGTTTTATTTTACGTTCTTCTGTTATTTCTGTTTTTTCAAAACATTCTTCAGTGGAGTTAAAGTGAGAGCTCTTCACACGTTGTCTGCTTCTGTCCGTTTGGAAACCTAAAGCAGCTGTGGTCTAATAAGCCTCCCATAGTGGTCGGTCCTGAATTGGCCACCATTTTAGTATGGGGCATCTCTATGATTTGTACGACCTTAGAGTACCACTTTGAGCTCACTCAAACGTGTTTTATTCGCTGTGAATTTGATAATATTTGAGAAATCGAGCAGGTTTGACCGCTGGCTAGGTGAAACTGATGGCAGTTTGCGGTAGGCATTGGTGCATTTAACAATCAAGTGACCCTGAACGCCTGCGAGACATGCATCCTTGGTTGCCACGCTATACAGCATAACTCCCTGACTAGCTAATACCAGCGACTTCATCTCAAGTAAATTATAGGTACACCTCGAAATTCCCTTTCAGAGCCGAAAACCCGTTTCGCAGCCGCTTGATTTCGTTGGTATATTAGCTAAGATACATATTTCTTACCTAATAGAATTTCGTTACTGAGTTCACCCAAAACTTAGTGAGTTCCTTGCTATTTTGAAGTGCATTCGTTATCTTCATATAGATTGGCAAAAAGAACATTGATCTGAAACGCTAGATAATTCGGATTTTGGGTATTAACGTTTAGCTCAACGCTGTGCCTTTCTCATAATTTTGTTGACTGTTACACAGACTGTGCTTTAGACAATCGCTGTGATTGGTTCATCATTTGCTTTCCTTTGCTTCAAATAATTCCTGTTTAGTTGACATATGGCTTGTTTAATTACCCTAGCTATCAACATTATGCGTATCGTGTATATTATTGAGACGGCAGTTGAATTGTTATCCAATATTAAATACTTTTGTGGCTGAGCAGTCCTTGGTGGGGGCACTTGAGAGCTAGGTGCCATATCAGTCCCGTGTGACTGGGGGTTTACTCACTCAGTTTTACATCTAGAGGGTAGGATTTCAGAGAGGGCTTTTCATACAATGATTCTCTATCTCTTCTAATCTTAAAATTACTTTCTGCCTCTGAGTCTTGTTTCAAGGGACTAACTGTTAGCTGCAATTAATAAGCTAGTGTAATCATACTCGTCGCTAGGAGATAAGGCAACCATAATAGCAATGCAAATTGACTTATTTCCTTGTTTCGTTATGCTTATTGACTTTAATGTCAATAAATTTTGAAGTAATTAAAAATGTCAATTTTAGAAAAAGTGTTAGGCTATTGAAATTTCGAAATCTCTTAAATGGATGTGTGAGCAAAAAATTAGCGCTAAGGGTTTGAAAATACTAACGGCTGAAACTAATCATGTTCTGTACCGTAAATGTACTCTAAACGTTGCTCATAAAACAAAGAAGAAAAATCACGTAAGTATACAAAATAACAATTTACGCATAACATCGCCCAGTTCCGATCCGTAGCTTTATCTCACTTTTATCTTTGCTTCAACTCATCTTCAAATACATACTTTGTCTCCACTTTTATTTGCACGAACGTTATTATATAATTATTTTTTTTATATTATATAATTATAATTTATGGTATTTAGTGATCCAGTAAATTTTTTGCAACCTGCCTTAATAGTAAGATTTGAAACTTTAAAACAGAGCTGCGATTCTTTAAGAACTCGGAGACATTTGGCTGGCTTTGTAATCCATTGTCTAGATTCGGTTGTGGGTCTTCTTGTATGGAGTCATTCAACTTTCTGATACACATAAAATTCTTATGACTTTGCTTGACAATTGATTAGTAATACTATTGCCGTGGTACAAAGACGGGATTTTTTAAAAAGCTCCTGGCAAAATACGCTAAATCCAAAATCTAAAGGGCAAATTTCAGGGAGCTGCTAGCGCTCCCGATGTAAAGACCGAATAAGCGTAACTAAACAAGCATGAATGTAGCCAGTGCTGGCTAAAGAACAACAGAACAGTGGATCAGTCACGAAACGGACCACTATTCAATCCGACGTAAGTAAACAAACTATTGTAGGGTTGTTGACTAGTGAGACAAGCTCTATATATACCAGCGCTGAAGATACCGCGTTGAGGGTAACATGGGAAAATGTCAGCCTAAAAACGTAAGTTCTCAAATTTCCCTAAAACAGTTAGTTTTTTTGTCATGTTGGTGATTAAGCAAGATTTCAACAGCATTTCACAGATAGCAGAGCCAGACGGCTCTCGTTTTAGGTAGACGATAAAGGGGTCGAACTTCCTCATATATAGGTCGTATAGAATGAGATTTTAGTCAAAACGGTTGTTTGCAATTAAAAACAAACAAAGAGTAATTCTAGGGCCAAATCAAGTCAAAGCAATTTTCGGACTGGTCGGCTTCATAAGGATTACCAAAAAAGGTGGCCGCTTCCGTATCACTGAGGTCACTTGAAGACGGAGGAAGAATCTCAGTGATAAACATGATCGGTGAGCTCACTGACACTTGAAAGAAGGAACACGAACTACGGAAGCAGTTAAATGAACCACTGCAATAAATCCGAAAAGCTACGGCTAATGGCAAACGAGGGGACAGCCAGCAAGATCTTAAGGGGTTCAAAAAAGAAAAAAGTGCGAAAAGTTTCGGCAAGATTTTCAAGGTATGATAGGCATTGAGGAAGTGAAGACACTAATGAAAAATAATTAGCCATGTAAAACTGTTAAAGAAACATGGGCCGTGAAAACTTGTGTCATACAAAATAGGGAGGTCAGAACAGTGCTGACACAGGACAAAAACGTCGAAGACTGCGACCTTATCAGCTCCTTCACCAAAGTCTTCTCACCAGTTACAAAATTAGAAAAAATTCAGATTGCGTCGATTTGCTAGAGGTCTCAGAAAATCTGGATATGGGTTATACATAGACAGTCAGATCCCAACACAGATTAGTAAAACCTCACTTGTGAGAGAAATAGGAAAAATGGAGGTATAGCAGCAATTATCGGTGTGCTAAAAATAATAGCAAATAATATTGTATAAAAAAAATCTATCCGGAAAAAAATCCGGATCTAAAAAGACAAAGAGCGGCAAAGCAAAGCGGGAGTTCATTAACACAGAAGCGTAAGCCACGGCGGAAAGAAAAAACCCCCGGCAAATGGGAGAAAGAGAAACGAGTTTGATAGGCCCGCGCACACCAACCCTTTCAGAACCCATTGACAGCAGGTACACAAAAGATTGACACGCGTTTGAGCTGTACAAAAAATCGTGAGCGCGAGAGAGGCTAACGAAACAAGGTATAAAAGAGCATTCACCTCAGCGATACCTAGGGCATCGAAATTCATCTGATTCAAATTAACTAAAACTGTTCGTCCAAAGTCCCCAATGCACTAAAAGTTAGAACAAAAAAGAGGGTATATATATATATATATCTCAGTTATGTTCAAGAATGTGTAAGTCGCTTGAGTTTTAGCGTTGTCGGATGATGCTTGTAATTCACGTTTGTCTAGGATAAAATACCAGTATATCTGCTACACACAAGTGAAATTTTATTATAATCTGATGCTATCTCGAGTTACGGCAAGGTTGAGTAAGTCTATGTATCATTTTCACTAAATAACGCAACGGTTTTCCCTTAGATATTCCTACGCAAAAAATAAAAGCAATCGCACAAACACTGCGTGGATCTATCGGAAGTCGCAGAATAACTACGGAAACCAAACACTGATTGATACTCAAGTAAATAGGTGGCTAAATTGTTTTAAAGACACAGACGAGTCCACTGAAGATGACTCTCACATTAGAAAACTTCTGACAGCAGTCACAAAAGTGAACGCGGTGCCCCTCTTTGTTCTCTTTAGCCATCAAAGGATAGTTTTTTATGAGTTTACGCCGTCTGGCCTCTCAACCACCAAGAAACTATCAAGACGTTTTAAGATGATTATGCTAATCTTAATCTGTTCGACACCATAAATCAAAAGTATGGCACAACAAGTCCTGAGTTCTTTATCACGGCAACGCATCGGCTTAGCCCTTTTGAAACTTGTTCCTGTTCCCAAAACCGAAAAAGAATCTGAAAGAACGTTTCGACACAATATAAAAGATGACAGAAAAACTGCTTATTGTGCTGAAGGCTATCCCGAAAACTGGGTCTGAATAGTGTTTTGAGAATTAGAAAAAATAACGGAATAAGTATGTATCGTCCACTGAAGATTACTTAGACGGGGACCACTGATATTAATTAAAGGAATACTATAAATAATAAATTTCATA
>NW_019215531.1:0-10132 GCF_002532875.2 Varroa jacobsoni | reverse complement strand
ATTGGCTGTATAGGTTAAAGAACGATGAGTTTGAGGAATCATCCTGTTTTCTGTTGAGATTTCTATTGTGATGTTTGCCTGTCAGAAGCGGTTCGATAATTTGCTATTATGAGCCTTATGCTAAAGTCTAGAGTTATCTTCTCACGTTTTTTTGTTGGCGCGGACAAAAAGCATGTTTGCATCTAGATCCTAGTGTAAATTGTAGCTATAGTGAGACAGTTATTTATCTCCTATACGTTGCTATATTGAGGTAGAACGACTAGCTAACTATGTAGTTAACTTACGTTAAGCAGCTTACGGCCTTGGAAGTAAAGGCCATGTTTTTTCTATCTGGTACGACGGAATTTTCGTCGATTCTAAATGTAACCTGTTGAAATTATAATACTAAAGAACATAAAGTTTATTTTGAAAAAGTTAAGGCTTAACTAGCCTTGTATATTCATAATGATCTTGATGATCTTTTTAGTGACTAAGGTCAAACAATTTCAAATTTAAAAACTTGGTTTACGCACTTGCACTCATTCTTTAAATTAGACGCTATACTTACAATTAGAAGAAGATAAACTTGAGTTCAGGATCTTAACTATATCTGAGCAGCAGTTTACTTTTTGTAACATCGAACCCCATAGCACATGTTCTGCTTATACGATCGGAGAACGATTAAAGCGCGCAGGCTATTACCTTCTATGATTACTATGACATTCAATGTTGTTTATTTCAAACTAAAAATTAATACGATTCATCAGAAATCGACTCTTCGCTAGTTTTTAGAGTACAAGAATATTAGTCGTTCATAATAGTCTTACTACTACAAAAAAAATACTAACAATCGGATAAAGGAGAACACGCGTCGATTTCGGATCTGCCATTAGACAGAGCTTAAACTGCACTGGCTAATAGTAAATTATAGCCTATACCTGTGTGTGCTCGGCTGTATATCCGGAACGGTGTTTTATGAGTTGGTTACTACACGAATCTGTGGATCCTTGATGAGATCAATTTGGATAACTACCGCCAAATCCAGTTCTGCTGCCCGAATCTCGTGTTTTTTTCTCATAGAATCGAGCGACATTTGGTATAGATCGACTGTCGTCAGCCTTCCTGAAGTAGCAAATTGTTATGTATTTAAATTTATGTTAGCAACAATAATTGGTTCTGGCACAAAGGTGCGATCTATATTTGATTCGTACGTTAATAGAATGATGCGTTCGTCTCCGACGTTAACGTGGCTAGTCCTTTTCCGGCCCACCATTAGCTAACAAGCACGGAAGGGACCTATATATTCAACGTGTACCTAACGGATGTGGTCAAGTAGACTATTTGATGTATGTGAAATGCAGCTGTTAGAAAAGCTGCCGCGCATCACGTTGGGACTTGGGAATCAGCCACATAATAAAATATCATAAAACAGGGATAAAAAAGAATCATACTATCAGAAAACAAATAGAGTCCAATTACTATGGAATGATACTTGTTTTGCATTTCGTACATAATTTTTAGATAATCCTCCTAATAACAAACGTTCATGGCAATAAGTCAAAGTTTGCCTACGTCTTTGATTACATATTTGTAGGCAGCAATAATATTCAACCAAATAGAAATCATCTACTACATCATTTTTTGTCTATGAAAAAAAATGCGCTATTAAAGGATTCTATTTTCTAGACATAATGTCTCTACATGATACAGTCGTGATACCATGAAATACGTTAGCCGCCATTTGTCTGACATCGAAAAACGCATGCATGTGGCTCGGGGGTTCGATGCTATAGCTGTTAGCAGGTAACAAGTCGATGTAATCGTTGTCCTAGTACCCAGTAGTCTGAGCCGTATAAAAGGCCTTCAGTATAGATGCTACTGTATACATGATAAAAACCTTTTATATAGCATAAGTACCGGCAATAAAGTTTGTGTCAGGAAAGGAGCTAATGCAAAAGGCCTTTATTCGCTCAAGTCAAATATATGTATTATTCACACGCTCAATTTTTATATACAAACATGTTGAATTGCACTGTGGTACTGATAGATGGTCGAATATAAAGAACTATTTTTTTGTGAAGAAAAAAATGTTGGCCGGAAAGAAAAACACATTAATAGTCTTAGGATGCTCGGTTGGGAGTGGTCTAATAAATTAAATCAGTATGAGCGGGCATTAAATGCATTTTGGATACATGACTGTAAGGTAGGGATCTACTGACAATTTTCCTAGGTAAACTGATATGGAATTTAAAAGTACGGAGGAAGTTTACTTACTTTACATATGAAAAAGTACGGAAGAAAGTACGGAAGCACCCATTGAAAGTGAAAGGGCCATACAGCTGCATGAAAGTTTTACCAAAAAAGTAATATTCATATCATATCCAATGTATATGTCTATACTAAATATATACATATATATATAACGGATGGGTCATGCCAGTAGATAGGCGTCATTTCTTATGTGGAACAGCCGTGTCAAAAGCACCCTTTTAACTTGGCTGAATCGCCCGCCTCGTTGAAATATAAACAAAGATGCATCCATCTGCGAGCATAGACAGCTGAACTTTTGACTGTGTTGGGTGTTGATGGGTTCAATACACTCATATATAGCTGGAAACATTTTGTGAAGAGAAAACTGTGTTAGATTGTTTCAAACTAGGCGTCCAAAATTCAATCTATTACTCTGACGTATGTCAGGGTGAAGTGACGTAATGGTGTACCAGGTTATAGGCAGTACAGGTGGAGCGGGACAAGCTGGCAGCGTTGTGGGCGGTCCAGCCGGGGATGGTGGTGCCGTAGTTGTCGATGCTTTACCATATATTGATCACGAGTATGATGGTCCGGGAGTGCGTGAAGCTGTGTTAGCCATGGTGGAAGAGGAGACCCGCCGATACCGACCTACGAAAAATTATCTCGAGCACCTCCCGTCGCTCAATTTGCACGCCTTTGAAACGGACATTATGCGAGCGGAGCTTGAGCGTTTACAATCTCGCACACCAATGGACATGATCTCGATGAAACGCTACGAACTGCCCCCCCCGGTTCACGGACGCCACAACGACTTACAGGCCTGGACAGAGGCCGTAGAAAATTCGTACGCACAATTAGAACAGCAAGTAACTCGCATTATTAATTTGGAACTACTCGAGAAATACGGCGCGGAAGTGTGCAAAGCCCATAATGAGGTTCTTGTCGGTCTAGCGCGGCATGTTCAGGGACGGCTACGTGACATGCGCGCACAGATTCAGGACATTCACTTGGGCAGAAAAACCGAACAGACCGAAGTTGGTGAAAGATTACAGCTGCTTGAATCTCAGTGGGTCGGACTTGTGTCGAAAAATTACGAGATCGAGCGCGCCTGTGCTGAACTTGAAAAGGAAATGGTGGCATCTGAACATCAGGAGGATTCGGCCGTTGAAGGATGGACTTCTGAATCTGTAAGAGACGATAAAATGGATATATCTAGCAATGGTGATAAACACCAGGATAATAAAGGTGCCTATGAAAAGAGTGAAGAACCACCCACCAAGAAGATTCGGGGCCCCGAATAGACATAGTCCGTGCCGTTTCTTGGAGAGATCTTGTTTTGAGAACCTTCGCTGCGGCCTTGGTTAAGATGGTGATGGACAGAGATGTCATTGAGTCTATTTTTTTTGTACGATTTTTGTTATATATTTACGGTTACAGCCATGTTTCCGAAGTTAATTAGAATTCGAAATTGATTTGTTATTGTCTGTAGAAACGTTTACCCAGACATTTATGAAGTGCATCCAAGTCTTTGATAGTGACGGATTCCAGACTGTATGGACAGTATACCAAAATTTCTTAAGAATTCTTGAAACAAACACATCGCATTGTAAAGACCCAGCTGTCGGTCACAACAGCGTACAGAATGTATGTTAGATATATTCGATGTTTCCGAACGATTTTTTTCGTTTACAAAATCTACCAAAAACATTTGAATCCTTCAAAGATTAGTTTCTGCTAATCTAAGTGTATTAAAGCATAAGATATTTGAGATTCAAAAAAGATGTATTACTATAATTCGTTATGAAATACTATACGAATGTTTTCATCCGTATAGTACATTTAAATAAAAAAGTGAATGTATGTATGTGTATATATGTAATGAATTATTCCATCAAAAAAATAATGTAAACTTTGCATAGATCTGCGGGCAACAGAACAGGTAAAATTACAATGATGACATTCAGTTATCATTTAAATTTTAGTTTATTTCCGGATATATAGTATAGCTTGCAGTTAACTAGCTCTCCTTTATATACAGTATAATAAGACACAGGCTGTACAAAGGTTGACCTTTTTTCGCGGCCTCATCTTCTATCAGTATTGCGAATAAATGAAAAAATGTGTCTTTTTTTGTTGAAATTAGAAACAATTGTGGTAATTTTTAATTCAGGGGTAGGTCTCTAGTAAAATTTAAATGGAAAGAAATGCCAAGACAAGCAGTTCTTTTGAATATATGTAGGAATAGTCATGTGACCTCATACGGACCAGTACGGTAGCCTAATTCTGTCACAATATTGTATTATATTGCGCTTTTTTTTTCTTAAGTTTAGAGAAATTTAAAACCTTAAAAATGTTATGGCTTTCGATATGAATACAACGAAGTCAATCATTTGTATCTAAGCGCTATATTTGAAGGACATTGAGTCTAAAACATTATGAATTACCAAATAGAGCACTCGTTTTAGTTACGGGATGACCTGTGGGATATTTTGCGGTTTTCTTGCTCCAATCCTCATGAAAAATGAGTAATGACGCATGGACGCCAAATAGTACCAGCTAATCCACTATTTCTCAATGCAAACTCTAATGAAATATACTTGATCCATGTTTCAGGAAGTATGGATAGCTGTATTAGGCACAGACTAAACGTCCCGTAACAGCAACGACGCATTTTAGAGAGATGTGAAGTGGCCTAGATTGAAAATCGTGTGGATGGTTTGTTTCTTGTTAAAGCGAGCCAGCCTTGTTGAGCAATGCTTAACTAAAGTAGTAGCGGGTGTAGAACTAATATGCTCGAAACAGTCATTCTTAGATACACACTAGCTGCGGGTGACAATAAAATGAAGTGATGCAGGTCGCCACCAGGCCCTTTGCGCACTGTCAATCTGGACACCAAGTCTCATAGTTAGTAACAGACCCTGCTTCTTCTTTCCTAAATTTTCTTCTCATACCTAGCTACCTGCAAGCACCTTGCACGTAATTTTTACGCTTTTCAGAAGCTTATGAAGCATTTATCCATGAGATTTTCTTTCTTGGTTTGTTTTCCAGATTTACTTTGTTTAGCGTAATGTCGTTTAAGCTGTTTCATGTGTTCTTCGCTAGCCGCTGTTGGCGATGACATCTCATGCCCATTTAACTGCCCCTTTTGAATGTGACGTGTTCAGCCCGAGTATTTTTTATCTTCGGCGACCACTATGCATCCCAAACACAAATCCGTATGAGTTTTCGATGGGATGCATGTAAGCAAACATACATATTTCGTAATGCGGCCTGGGAAAGGAAGCCTGGATGATGGAACCTAAACGGGCAACCTAGGAAATTCACCATCTGTTCTTTGCCGACTAGTAATATATCTCGCTTGTGTTATACTCACTTTGTTGTATGAAAAATTGCCGACGGGAGTGTCTGTTATACATAGCCCACAACTGCATGAAGTGGATGTGAATGTTCCTACGCTGCTTCACTCATTGAGCTATATGGAACAGGCCTCATATGCTAAATATTGCGGTAGTGCATAGCCGTGATTAAGAACAATAATGGCCCAGAACGATGTCTTTTCAGGGATAGAAGTTAATGTCATGACTCTTTGGTATGGTTTGTTTTTATTTATAATAGTGATGAGATCCAGTTTAATGCATTTTTCGTGTCTCTCCTTCAAAGTGAAAACCAGAGGCGAACATCGCTTTTTTCTTTTTTTTTTTTTTTTTTTATAAACAACATCGCATTTTTTATTTTTCGCGTACCTCATAAACGGCTTAAAAGTTAACTGACCTTGCTCTTTTCTCATTCGAAAATCAGAATCATCATACCGAAACGAGATATGGATACAGATGACGGTCCGCATCCCTACTCTTGGAGATCCAAGCAATACGATCACTTTATTTTCGCGTTCACACTCCCGAGCTTTCCTCAAATTAAGAGAAACGAACATGTAGTCCTCACTGATGGGCTGGATTCTCCTTGCAGCTTCCCTCAGATATGTTATTGTTTCCAACCTTATAATTGCAGTCGTTGCGGACATATTATGTAAAGGTTTTTCTCTCTCCACAGTTCGCATTGATGGTGGCGCACGTATGGGATAAGACGGAGGTTTGCCTAGACGAACGCGACTAGTCCACTCGGCTTCAGTTAAAATGCCCCAGACGGCTGAACAACAGCGGGTGGAAACAAAACGTGCATGTTTTGCGCAGTTTCGTACCGTTGATGCACCAATGATGTGGTGATAATTCGCCCTTCATCCGTTAACGGTCGTCGGACTCCGCCGGCGGAGCTAATCAGCTTACCGATCAACCGTCACAGCTGCCACTCCGATGATAACTTCATATTTTATTACACCAACGATTGTTTCTTGTTTCAGTAAACGAGTTAGTCGAACGAAACTGAAAAACAATTTTCAGTGGGCTTTTAATTCTTAAGGGATGCGTAGCAATGACAATGATGATGGAATTAGTAATGTATGTCTTACCGGAAGGCTGTTGTGATCGAAATGTCTTATTGAATCTGATGTGGAGAACATACGAATGATTGTGCCAATTGCATGCCAACTGACAGGGCAAAGTGACTCGAGTTACTGGACGTACCGTAATACAACCGTTGATATTCAGTAACTAGACCTAAGAACCCAAAAACATATATGACAAAATAGTTTTGAACGGTCATCACTACTAGCAAGTTACCTGGCTTTAAACTAAACTACCGCATGTTGTTGTTGTTGTCATCATCATTTAATACCTGAACGGGAGCAGATCGTCTTTGATTTTGCTACCATGGCACTGTTGGCAATTATTACGAATTTGACGAGTTCTATGAACCCGATAGAAATATTAGACACTCAATAAATGAAGATCTTCATTTGACACGATGAATTCGAGATTTTTATTCGCCTGATTTTAAATTGCAAAGACTAAAACTCAGAATGACTGACAACTCTATTTGCTATTCTGTGTTCGTTTTATTCTACCGAAGGTTTTACCGAAGACCACCATTGATGAAAAAAAAATCATGCCAGAGAGTTTGAATCAGCAATTTCTGCCCTTTATGTTCTGAGATTTAGTAGTACAAGCCGCCTTGACAATATTTGTTCTTAAAAAATAACATCAAGGTTTCCATGTTGCCTAGTTCACTTCAGTTCACAACACGATCCATTCTCATCGTCTCGAAATCAAAACAATCAAATATGCAGCTATCAGAATTGAATAACAACGACGAAACAAATGTTCAGTACGATTTCAGCGTTCTTTTCTAATAAACTACTATCATTTTTGATGCTTTGTTTCGTCGCATTGATTGAATATCTAAAACGTTGTTCATCATTAGCTCCGGAACTTCGAAATGTAGAGCCGCTTTTTTTCTATTTATCGCTGGCCCCAAAGCCATTCTAAAGAATACAGAATTTCATTTGTTGCTTTTGACAAGCGTAAGAAGAAAACGAAAAAAGATCGAGACAAATCTGGCACTTTGCCACACCGTTAAATTTGCTGGCGAAGAAAAAAGTTTACGTAGAATTAGTAATGAACTTGGTGCTTGTCCGTGTACCGGAGCGTCGAAAAGCCAACAGTTATGCTAGAAGAGATGAATAGCGAACGACTCGTCACTAATCGATTGCTTCATCATATTGTCGTCAATTTCGCGGCCGCCAGAACTAGAGTGCGAGAGGTGCACCGCCCAGTCCGCTACGGCTAAATGGCTACCCTTCATAGTCTATGTAGTTAGTCGGACCTATCTTAGTAAAATAGCTGAATAAAAAGTATGCGCTAGTAACAATGGCTATGACGGACAGCATGCGAGTGTAATATACTGATAATTCAATGGAACGTCTCAAGAAGAGTGTGGGGATTTCCGACTGGAAAGGCCCGAATCTGAGTTAAATCTGAATTTAGTTGTTTGGTTTGTTTGTCTGCCTGTCTGGTTGTAATTTTTATTTTAGCGGACCTATCGAATGCATTCTCTCCTTTCTGCTGAAAGGATAGCTACAATTGACGTCACGATGAATGAAGCATCATCTTGCGATATGCGGCGTATATAATACTAGTTGCACAGTGTTAGTCACCATTGTCCGGGCGGTTAATGGAAATGGTAGACGATTGCTGAATGGATCGCGAGAACGGTCTGTTCTCGAAGAAGCTATTCATTTTAAAAAGAATACAATTCAATATTATTTCTAACATCATATTGCTAAAATAGTTTCGGCATAGGCACTTTAAATTGTTCGTTTATGCGTGAGACTATCCTTACTGTAATCGGTGGTGATGGTGTAAGTAAACTGCGTGACGACCGATATTGGCTGGTGACCGTCGGAGCAAACATAGATAGTGGCAAAAACAAACAATGTTTTGCCTGTATTATATACATTTACTTTGTCTGGAAGACGTCTCATTATTGCATTGTGGCTACTTGTAAAAACATCAGGGGTAGACCTATTAAGGAAATACATTATTACGTATGCGTGGCCTATGGCGGCTGTATTTGCTTCCCGCATCTACAGTATTAGTTTATTTAGAAAATAATGGCAGTTTTTATTATTTCTTTGACTTTCGGATTTTCTCTTTGCCCATGTTGTCTTACGTGCCGTGTAGAGTAATTGTCATAATGTCAAAATGTTTGTTTAGAGTAGGCTCCGAAAACTTGGCTTATCGCCGATGTTGAAAAGCTACGAAAGCAAGACTGAAAATTCATCATATGCACGGTAAATGCTTTGCTATCCAGAAAAATACAGACTATTTTAACCATTATCTTCTTTAAAAAAAGTCTCTGAGCAGTCCTCGTTGAAATAAAAAAAAAACTTGCTGAAGTGCTTTCCTTAGATTGAAGTCATATTCGTAGCAAACCACGTTAGAGTTACACTGTCAATTTGAGGGGGCCTTTGTACACGCCAGCCCTACCCAGCACCGTTTCAGTAGCTTGTTGCCATCAGTACTAGACAAGTAAAAGGTATTGAAATCAATGCTATTTTCTGTTAGTAGACATAGTCATCTTTAGTGTTCAAGTTTATAACAATAATAAATATATCATAACAAATTATGATGTGCCAGATGACGATGACAACAGCCCTATAAAGCGAGAAAAGGTTTTCCTGCAGTATATATTACTTGGTTATCAACAAACGATAAATTGTAGAAGAAAAGCAATGACATAAATCATCATTATGTTCGGAACAAGTTTATACGAGATGCTTCGACTTTTAAAATTGTTACTGACCAAGTGATGATAGTCATTTATGGGTTTCGAAAATGTCACATAGATTGTAGGGTGGCCGCAACCTTTGTTGAAATGGGTTAGCTACTTGATATAAAATCTATCACCTACGTAATCAAGCTTCTAATTAACATAGGGAACAAATTAGTATCCACTTTATTGGGAATTGCACTAAAAAGAGATAAGTATTGTATTTCATATTATGGTGGCAGTAATCTCAACGGGTAGGTTAATCGGCAAAGCGCATATTTGAACGAAGATAGACACAAATAGCCCTGCTGATGATAAAACACGCGAAATAAGACACCTGCTGAGGTACTCTGCTCATAAATTTACTGATCTTCGCTGAAATGTAAACACAACGACACTCTTTCCATCTACAATAGTTTCCTAAATTAAGTTGCAAATATTTCGTTTTACGTGGATTTTTGTTCCGAACGCTTAGCCAGTTTTTTTAGCCTATCCTGGTATCCCTCGTTAGTCTCGATAAACCTCTTTTACCACCCACGCTATGCGCTTGCGGCGCGTATTTTTCCAAAACATTTAGTTATTTGAAATATTCGTATGCTCTAACCAAAGGCGGATATATTTTTTGAAGTTAGCTAGACCTATCAGGTTCTACCAGTCATCTACGGATTTACTGTTACGTATTATTTACCTAAAATCGAAATAAACACGCTAACAAAGGCTTACTGTAAAAATACTATAT
>NW_019215529.1:0-10322 GCF_002532875.2 Varroa jacobsoni | reverse complement strand
TTCTAATCATCTTGTTACTTAGCATCCGAATACAGACTCCCATGCTTTCTATTCAGACAAAAAAGAAGAACCATATAACTCAGGAGTTGCGGCAGTGATTGAAGAGTTATCCTGTACGATAACTCGTTTTTCCTGCTGCTTGCCCACCCGACACATTGCGGCCGTTTGTTGAATTGGACGACGGACAAGTCGCTCTCGCCAGCGGCAGACTGTCACAACTAGGCCATGAAGCCCGTACTGCCTCCAAGCTGTTCACACCTCCGGCATGGATTAATGACTGTCCCGCAGATCCTAGCGTTAAGTTCTTTACCAATTTAGCAGACCTATTTAGATCCCGTTTAAACAACTACCAGGTAATAGCAAAGCATCTTATAGCGAGTACAACAACCAAACCGGCAAAGTCGGCACAAAAGCAACAACGTGCCGACATTAGTAAACTACGGGTATTGACGAAGATCTTATCGGTTATGGCCTCCATCAGCAGAAGGCCAACATCGAACGTACGAAAAAATAGAAATATGGCAAATGCCCACATTATCGCAGCGACCTCCACTACATGCCACTTCACAGCAGACACAAGTGCCGTTGTCTCCTCTAAAAACGGGGACAATTCACGCAAGAAAAAAGCAAGCGTCTTTCTATATCATTTATTCTATTGGGTTTGGAAAAGGATTCAGGAAGCAACGATTTCTTATTCGAGCTCACGGCCAAAAGTAACGCAACTTCACTCGATGCGACTTATAGCAGAGTGAGCACAGAACTTCACCCGTTGAAGAAGAACATTGACACACATAGACGATCACAGATTGATTAATCCTATAAATTATCCTCATTTACCACCAGCAATAACAGCAGTCACAAGAGAAGCGGCAGAGCTGGTTACCAGCGAACACACGAGGAGACTTATTTGCCGCGTAAAGTGAGGACGAGCCTTACACTAAGTTTTAATTCATCTGTGCCTAAATGGAAAAAGGATATGCGTCCTGAGCAAACCGATGGCTAGAAAGGGGGTTAATAGACATTCTAGGTTTTAAAAAGCCGCAACGGCACAAGCAGAAAAGTATTGCCGGTAATAGGAGCGTCAGTACCAACGCAGCACCATCGTTGGAACATGGAAAGCAAGTGACAGGAAATCAAGTAAAAGTAGAGGGGATGTGGAACAGAGGGCCAACAGGAGAAGTGGCAAAAGGACAAAACCTGTCTCTGTCACGAGATGTGAAGCTAACTGCGCTGCCTGCTAGCCTCAGCCAGATCCTGAGCCTAGTAAGTAAAAATAACCACAGGATTTGTAGGCAGAATGGAGGCAAAGGAAAATGGCATAGGCCAATCTAGCAGGCTAATGCAGATGATTCAAAAAAAAGGATGAGAGAGACTGGGAACGAAAGAAGGAGAGTTTAGAACATCCGTCATAGACCCATAATGGGGTCATGTGTTGTTGAGGCTGCAAGACTACCCTCACTCCAATCATGAAAGGACTTGCTTTTTGCTTCCATATATACTGTACATATATTTTTCAGGTTTATATCTTCATAAAGAGCACTTACTTCTATTCGCTGATTTATTTAGACTTTTCGCTAGTACAGTTATGCTTTCTGCAAGCTTTATGTCATTCGTTCAATCTAAATTGTTTGTTTGTTTTTAACTTGAGAAGTTTGCATAATTTGTAGGCGCTATAGATTTCGGCGTATCTGTAGTATTCATTTTTGTGCTAGCTTTCACGTTTGTGTATAGACACTTCGGATTTTTTTAAAATATTCAGGTAAAAAGCAAAAACAAAATAGATATATAGAAGTACAAAGTAGAATGCGCTACGACTACGCTGTCTTTATCTACGTAACGCTGTTCAAAAAGGATGTTGTTAGACCTGAACCTGCTTGGGATTGCTCACAGGGGCATCCGCAGCGCGCATGGGTGCAACGTTTGTTTGGCTCATAGTACGGACCATTAAGTATGATATGACAAAAGCCATCCGCTGCGCAGCGATTCCTTCCATGTTCCGGCCACCGAAGTGTCGGTGGCAAAAAACCCTAGCTGGACCTCAATCATTCGTCATGCCATTGTAAATATAAACTGCAAATAAGCGGGCGTTTCTAGTAGACCAAACAAACATTGGAGTTCTTCGACAAGAAGGGCTCGACCGCCAGCAACGCACATAGCGGTTATGGCAGGATGCTTGAGAGAAGCAGGCTTCACCAGGTCTAGTTTATATATTCGGATTGTGGTGATATTCTTCCAGGGAATTCGATGCCGTGTGAAAGTACTAGTGTAAGTTTGATATCGAAGGGGCGTATGGCAGTACTTAGGCAAAAGGTGACAGTTTTTCGATGGCAGCGCTCGTTATCAGGTTATATCGTTATTTTGTTACTTGCTCGGTTGAACTGGGTAGAATAGAGCGAAGCCTATAAGCTTCACGTATTTTGGGAGGGAGGAGTAAAAAGAGAAAATGCTATTTACTGCTAGTGGCCCTGGTTTTTGGAACTTCGTACCTAGGTTTACGCATGTTACGTATTATTGAAAACGGGCCGATATCTGCTGAGCCGCAAAGCGACTTGTCTCGTAAATCGCGAGTTCATCAGTGTACAATAAGTACTCTGCTTTTACAGGCTCACGCTTACCGACTTTGTTGTTTGGGAGATCATTCAGGAGAACTGAAAAAGGTATGATGCTAAGGTTATCACGTTCAGCCACCTCTGTCACTTATTAAAAGGGCACCAGTTCCGCTATACGATTAGATTTTGTCATTGAACTTTTGTCGTGAAAGTTCTCTTCGTTAGTGACAAATTTTGGGCCAACTGTTTTTTAGGCGGTGTCTTTTCCTGAAACGTACTATTTAGAAAACCTTACTTTTACAAAGTTCAACTTGGCTAAATGTAAAGCCACAGGCCAGCTATTATTAATAAAGCACTGAACTCCTTTATACATCGTTCTTCTCGGCTGTTCACGGAAATCAGCTAGCTTCGCATATATTTCAGCATGGCATATCTAGTAGTTGGCATTATATACGTATGACTTCCGCTATGGTGACCTGACTGTGCTTTGCTAATTTTTAACCGAATCGTTTCACCGGCAATCACCCTTTCACAGAATTACCTTCAACTCATTTGTCCTTAATTGTAGGCATGCTCAAAATGGGCTTTTTATAACGAGCGATATCATCCCACGTTGATGGTATGCATAGAACCGGAAGACGCCGTTAGGTATATTACGTCCGTTACAAGCAAAAGTTATTGCGCAATAGCCGAATAGGGGAGAGTTCGGAAGGCATGTCAGGTCAGGAACTATATGTTCCTGGTTGAAAGGCAGTGTTCACTTGCAGCTGTTCCTCAGCTCCACCAACCTGTGAGACGCCTTATTCGACACTGTTGAGTATTTCAAGGTTTTGGCTAAAAGGACATGATCGTTTGTAAGTTATATGCGTTCGAATGAGATACAGTGAAATAAAGGATACCGTTTTACGTTCATTCAATAGACTTGAATAATAGCAATGGTGTAGCTGAAACGACGTTATATTCATAATACGATACATAGGACAAGTCTAAAAAAATACAAGCGCTTTATTACTCTAAAGCTAAAAAATTAAGTAGACATTTTGAAACTGAATGATATAAATGGAACTAACAAATAAAATAGCGTATTATCTAGTTGTTTGAAATCAGCGTTGACCTGGTTGGTTGACTGGCACGTGAATATGCAGAACTGACCTAACCTCGAATAATTTTTCCAAACAAATACACTGTCCCAACGATTTGTCTATTACGTTTTTTAAACTATCTGTATGATAAAAAGTCAACCCTTTATTGTAACCCTTTAGACGAAGAGATACCTGCTTGCATTAGCCTGGCCAATAGAAATAAGCTCCGATTGAATCAGAACTTCTTAGAACTGGAAAGATCTCAGATCAAAAATAATTGCCTAAAGAAGTTTATAACTCATTATCGCTCTTTCAATATGAAATGAATTTTTGCGAAATATGCCTTCAGCTCGTCGATCTTTTTGCATAGCAGTAAATATAAAACACGTACGTAAAAAATAGGCCGTAGCCTACATAACGAGATGCTTTTCAACTGCAGGATTTACCTGGGAGTTATGCCCTTTTTCTTATAATGATGACTGGAGCTTTTTGGTGTCTACAGTAGATCCTATAATTAATAACAAATGACCTTAATGTATATTTTCACGCAGGCATGCTAACTAATTCTGAAATCTGGTGTCTTTAGGAGTCGACTGAAATTGCTATCCTACTTCCGATATGACGCTCTCATGAATGATTTTCAGACGCCTGTACGTATGTATGTATCGCCAATTTTCAATCTAGTATTAATGGGTATTATGTTCCACCTGATTTTGTGATAGCTGAATTTTTATCTTAGGGGAACGGCAAGGGTTCTTACCTGAATGTATTTGAATCCTGGAGTTACGGCTTTCTTTCTTTTTTGGTGTGTGTTCGATTCTCCAACAAATAAAAAGCATTAACCCATACATTTAAATCCATCTTTCGAAAGACCTCGTAG
The DNA here is from genome assembly GCF_002532875.2 of Varroa jacobsoni. Lineage (NCBI taxonomy): Eukaryota > Metazoa > Arthropoda > Arachnida > Mesostigmata > Varroidae > Varroa > Varroa jacobsoni. The sequence continues at coordinate 5,811 of NW_019215529.1, read as the reverse complement.
AAAACTCGTAAGCATTTAGTCTGTTGCTAGTGCTATTTTAAACAATAAGCAGTTAAATAAGCGCTGCAGAAAATTCGTCCTCAGTCGCAATATTGACTCATAACCCTGTCAGCCAGTTTACTGCTAGGACATTTCAGGGTCTTTGACATGTCAATAGGACATCAGAGGGCGAAAAGGGATTGAGGCATACGAAGTGAATCGCCTTTTAACCGAAGTAAACGAAGTAAATCGCCATAAGGTCATGTAATTCTCTTTTTAGAACAATAGTTCCTCTGAAGCAGTTCTGGATCCTCTGACGTCTGCCACATCTGAGTACCCCCAGATTCTTGAACAAAGAGACTCGTTAACATAATCATGTTCCGTTTGAAATCTGCTGCAATCTTTGCCGATCTACCTGTAAAACGTCCTTAGTGGCTATTTCCATTTATAGATCGGCTCAGGGGCTGAAAAGCGGACCTGGGTTTAGAAAAAAAGTAGAGATAACAGCTTTGCACCTGCCTCACTCCAGTTGCATTTTGCTCATTTGGGGCACAATTTCACTATGTATTCGTTACGTTATTTATTTGCAGTATTACTGCCAACCCTGAAGTCAAATCGGACATATAGGTCATCACATATATGTCTGACGTTACACTAGAGTACCAGGTTGTATGAAACGATAAACCTGATGGTCAAAAGGATATGGAAGAGGCCCAAAGAATTTTGTTTTGTCTATAATAGTAATTTTATAGCTAAAAAATTTAAGGCCATTTAAAAATAATTCTCTGTAAAAAAGAAGGCGTAAGGCAATCCCTGTCAAACTCAAGAGGCCGAAGTAAATGCGTTTTTGACCTTCACAGACCATTTTTGAATAATACTCCCTATTTTATTGTCCTGTTGTACCTGCCACTGCTATATCGGCTGGTTTGGGTATCATGATCTAATGATAATAACAGCCTTGTAATGTGAAAACGCTTTTCAATGCCGCATAAGGTTTCATCATATGCAAACAAAAAAATTTAAAATAGAGATAAGAAAAAGATGGCCATTACCTTAATCGTACTCGGATGCGTATTAAGGCATATATCCTGTGTATTTATATATGCATCACATGTACAGCCTGGTCTAGAAAAATGGTGCAAAGAAAAGTATTAATTATTAGTTGCATTGGGAACTGCGTCGGGGAATTATCCGTGAAGGAGCCATTTCTATCTAGTCACTTCATAAATAGCAGTAAGCTCCGCGGCCGTTGGCGTATTGTATTTAGTTCTACACGAACTCACGCCGTCACTCAGTCGGTGAAGCCCGCCATCTACATTTCGTTGAGACGCTATGGAAGTAAATCGAATTTCGTCCAACGACGACCATATGAGGGGTTTGATAATAAAGATGTTAGGATCCTTTTTCCCCCTGATTTCAAGTGCTGTATTGATATATAGTCGACAGCTGAGTTAAGAGTCTAAGGATCTTGATAGACCTTCGAAAGCTATTTCAGTGCTTTTGCTGCCACTAAATTTAGTTCATATCACCTAGCGTTCGCACCTAGCTAACCGAATACGACGCCTCATTAATAAGAACCCTTTACGGACATTATGCCCCATTCGTATAGGACCGAGCTTGGTCGTGATCATACTCAGATGCTCTCTAGCTGTTTTGTTACATCGGAAACCTGCAAGGCGATCTCTTATTTACTAATCTGTAACCTATCAAATAGCGTAGTAATATAGTAGTTATTTGTGTAACCTACACACGTTCGTCAGTAGGCTGTTGCTTCAGACTTTTGAGCAGTGGCAGTCTACTTTTAATCGTCTGGCAATACAGCGCAGAGAAATCCCGCACGATTCAGTTGTTCCTTTGAATGGTCTTGTAAAAAGCACGATTTAGTTCACGAGCTATAGTGTAATACTCTATACGATTTGGAAGTTTAGATAAGACTAGCCTTCAGGAAACTGGCATTCTCGGCCAATGCCTTGGAGGTTCAGGTTGTCCTTTCGCTTTTTCAATCTCGTCTGCCAAATCCAAAGTATTCACTAATTGTCAGTCTGCTGACATGCCATAGATTAGAATGTGCTCGTCGTCAAACAGGTTCGGCATACCCTAACGGGCATAAGCTCTTCCACATGCGAGGTTTTCTTTATTATTCATACTATAGCTGCTTGCTTTAGAAGTAGTCTATTTCGCCAGCGTCTAATTTTCAGGAAATAAGCCAGATTAAAGTAGATTATTTACCCTTTGGTTTTCTTTTCGTTACTTGAGAGGGCAGTTTCTAGTTTGATCTATCATAATCAATTTTCACCGCACTTGTTGTACCCGCCACATGATGGGCAGATAGAGGTTTTGTCGATTGTCATCGCTCCTTGGTTGGCTCAAACGTTCTTGTATCGTGGAGCTTGTGGCCGCTTTTGTTTCGTCAGGTTTGTCTTATTTTTGGCGTCGCAGATCTTCTCTTCATCTCAGATATGCTGGCGCATATGTGTCCTACACAGTTCCTTTTTCAAAACGTAATCAGGGCCGAGTCTATTGACGACAGGTAATAGAGGCCTAAGTTCACTTTCGGACTGCTTATATATCTTAAAGCTTCTTGTACAGCGTATTAGCACACCTAGCTGAGGGAAATATAGGTGCTTGCTGCTAATAAGCCATCTGATACTATACCGATACAATACCGGGTGTACAACTTGAAACGTTTGTCCTGAGACTTCATTCTTCACGAGCTATAAGTCAACGTGTTGCGGAATCACTCCAATAAATTTAGAAGCCGATTGAATGAAACGTACGCGCCGGCGTGCTAGTCACGTGCGAACGACTTGCTGTTTTACTTTAGTGTTTACAGACTAAATATGCCCTGTTGTTCCCCCCCACTTATTTTTCGATTCGTCTTTCAAACGATAATACGTCGCTTTTCTAGCCCCTTTTTTTCGTCGTTGAAATTAGCTGGGTATTGCAAGATCGAGGAAAGTTTTCTTCGAAGAAAGTGCTGTTTTTTTTCTCTTTGAAGAAGCTATCTTTTCACTGCACGCGATACAATGACGTATGATGAATATATTTTGAGCAAAAAATTCCAATAATATTCTGGTTTTCAAAGCCAAAGCGTTATCGCTTCATCGTTTATACGCCCTACAATTTCATTATTGACGGCAACGTTACGTTGAGAAAAGTGTCCTTTGAAGCAAATTTCCTTATGAATGTTAAAAATTCATCAGCTAGAGCCAGAGTTTCGATCATCTTTACACCTATTTTAGACATTTAACCGCTTTTTACAGCAGATCCCCAACAAAGAAACTCTAGCGCTTAGTCGCTTTGGCGATACGTAGACGAATCTTATATCGGTAGTAGTCGCCCCTGTATCGATGTATTTCCATTTAAAGATGCGCAGACCTAAAGCTAATAGCGTTTCCTTCGTATGGATGGTCACCAATCGCTTTGCTTTTACCTGTAATAGATACCCTATGTAGCCTGAAATAAGGAACTTCGTAAACTGATACAACATGCTAATGAGCTAAAGTGCCTGATCGTCCTTAAATATATTAGATTGACTCCTAGATTAGTATTATAACATTGGTCAAAAAAGAAGAGTTACACTTGAACATTTTGATACCAAAGAAGATTTTCAAAATGTCTTTCATGTATTTACTGAAGATGACATACTATCCGTTGCCGTAATGTGATACTCACATTTAAAGAAATTACTAGTAAAAACTTCTAAACTTATGTATCATCATGAAATACACCGGCTAGCAAAAATAAGAATGTAATTTCTTTCAGAGTTTCTGATACTGTGCCAATTGCGTATACTGTCTTCACTTGTAGCGATCGATTTTACGGATCCGGTTTGGACAAGAAGACCTTTATTCCGGCTGAACCGTCGGAAATTTGGTCTATTTTAAGGGAAACGCTCAGATATACTAATAGAGTTTGTTCTAGTCAATTCAGTTGGATTAACTCAAAAGTTCCTCCATTTTATAACGTAATCCTTTGAGCGATCATATTATGTGTCCGTATATGTTCCTTGCGGACGTAAGGATAACACATTGCCTTAGCGTAGCCAACAGAGATGTACAAAATTAACAACACTGAAGTGCAGCGTTGCACATAATCACATTGCAGCTCCTTCGTGGAATAGGGATCAGCGTGATACGAAATGACAACATCCACAGGGTCCTAATTTTTAATATTGAATATAATATATACCTTTCTGCCCAGCAATTTGCAGCGGCGAACACTTTGATCTTTTTCTGTACCATGCGAATTGCGTGGCCCAGTCGCCATAAGGGACGGATTGTCACTATCTCGTAAGTATATGTTTGCGTGACGCTTCATTCCGCTGTCATATAAATATCCGCTATCTTTTAAAATGGCCTTTCATAAGCTCTGACATAAAGCTTGCCCGCTTCTGACTTTGATCAAATAACTTCTTCATCGCATAATAGTATTTTATTTTTTTTTTTTACGGCATAATAGGAAAATTAACCGTGATAGAATTAGAATCGAAACGCCGAAACATTCTGGTCGTATTTTTGAGCGGCATTACGATGGGAAGAATGAGCGATTTGGCTGGTCGAGATTTGCTGGTCTCCCTTTGAATTTCGTGCTATGCATAGTAATACAGCAGATCAATACGTTGCTTGCAGGTCAACCACAAACTATTATTCCTAATGTTTAGCTAGTCAGCTTTACACTGATTTGCTGGTATAAGCTTGCACGCCATCTTGCTGAAAGGTGTGTTTCCTACTTCTAGTTTTTAGATCCTACAAATAAACTTCTTCGTTGATGAATGCTTTCTGACTGGCAGCATTTCTATTTTACTGAATACAGGATTCAGGGTGTAGACGCTGTCTAAAAATTTCACGCTGTTCCTGTTTTTATAAATGAGAGCCTGCTTGTGCCTCTGCAGCAGTCGCGTACACAGTGACAATGCGGACATATATTGAAATCAAGCTTTGCCCTTGTCTCAATGAATTTTGAGTTTTTCAAGTTTACAGAGGAAACGCATGCCCTCTATAACGAACAGTCTATCATCTCTTTTGTTTGCCTCAAACACCTTGACTGTATATTCAGTCGCTAGAACGGCAGTTTTAGTCAATTTCAACCGTTATTACTTGCACATTTCATATAACCATTTACAGTTGGAACCTTTAGGTCTAGGCTGCTTCTCTAGACCTTTCTGGGCTCAGTGTCACTTATGCGTTACCTAGTTTCCGTAGTTGTAGCGGTTTTCTATGTGGTCAACTTACGTTACTAAAGCTACATGTCCAATTCTGTTTTCACTACATCCTCGACGGAAAATGTACGGCAAGAGGATCGCAATGAGAATTGTACAGGAGACTTAAGGATTATTTGTAAAATCTCACTGCATTTGTCGAAATTTATTTCAGCCTTTTGGAGCTGGAAGTTTCCATTTCGAACACCAAACTTACGCGCGGCCGGAAGCCGTAAATAACAAGAAAATGCACGCCCGACTGCGTCAACATTTTACCCAATCACCTCAGGGGCTGACTGCCCAGATTTTACAGTTAGTTGCACCATTGTGAAGAATCCCTTACCTGCACTAGGAAATATATTAAGACGTTAAGCGCCATTACCGGCAAGTCTATTATTGTTCGCTCAGTGAACGACAGAGGAAATCAGTTAGACCTTATAATACCTCAACAGGGGCGGCTTGTTGGACTTGATGTGATTTGGGAGACACAGCGGAACACTTGATTCAAATCGAGACTGAATTTAGCCCCTCAAACTGAATAAAAAAATGCTTAATACAAAGAACCGTTTAAAAGTCGTGTCAGAGTAACATACGGTTCGATAGAGCTCGAATTATCATAGCAGCGAAATTAA
>NW_019215528.1:0-10347 GCF_002532875.2 Varroa jacobsoni | reverse complement strand
CGACAGTGTTATGCTAGGCTTAGCGAATATAAATATCACAAAATTAGCTAACCTATAATCTGTTGTACTGCGTAAATACGCCGCAGAGGCATGTCGATTCGCGTCGCAAAAGTAATGCGTTTCAGGTTAAATCAAAGGTATTATTGATCATCAATCAATCAGGAAACCTTGAAGGCTGCTAACACACAATCAACCTCATCACCACAGAGCGAAGATTCTTTGAAGATTTACAAATTGGACTAATCCTTTAAGCAGACAACGTTCAGGCGGGGTCTACACGGTTAATTATATTTATGCTTCGACTAGAAAATACTCCGACTTTATCCGCCTAATCCCTGTTGTTCTAAATTCCGTACCTTCGTATGCGAAACTTGCCTTAGGTAGCGAACATGTTTTTTTTCCTCATAAATACCCCCATTCCCGCAGAGTAAGTTGACCAGTTCGCTAAGGGGAACTGCCCTGAATGATTCACGCATTCGTACTTTATACTTAGGAAAAATAAAAGCTAACGCATAATAAAGAACACAAAAGGCCTTTAGACATTAGTAAGTACCGCTGTTGGCTTTTAACCGAACTAAGCTAATATTTTTAATATATCTAGTTACAGGTTGAGCCTGCTTGGGGTCCATCGTTTAATAAGGCGTAAACCTGGTGCCTAGCTCCAATGTACTTAATGATGCTAATCCTCAGTTCTTCAGCATTACTTTTGCTTTTAAATTGAATGGTAAATATTCAATTATTACTGTAACAATGTTTCGATAGTTTTTCCTAAAGCAATTAAAGCGTGAGTATTTTGATTACATACGAACCCATATTGTTCGGGCTCTCCATCCCGCGTTAATCTCTCGTACAACAAACCCAATGAATTTGCCTTTGATGCTCATGCTTAGTACCCTCGATATTTTTACGAACGCAATCACCTGCTGATTAGCTATGAAATTCAGATGAGATATGGCGAGAATTTTTACAGCTTCTTATATCCGAAATGCCTGTCTTTCGGATTTTGTACATGAATGCACCGTACTTCATACTTTTTTGGATTGACATGTAATTTGTTCTGTGTTACTATCCTTAAATTTGATTGTCCTGCTACACGCTGACAGCCATTTAAAGATTTTTTTAGCCAAAAACTCATACGATACCAACGTACTTATTTTCAGAAGCATTTTTCCTTTAAAATTCCGCCTGTGTCTCTCTTGGGTTCTCTCAACCGCGGGACGACCAACACATCATTCATGGTTTTAAACTGCTTGAAAGTGTAATAACGCTTTATTAGTTTTCTTAATAGGTTCTGTTGCTCTGGGTGTCTTAGCAATCAATTCTATGGTTTAGTTTTTCTGAAGCATAAACCTGGTTTACTCAGTGTTTCCTTTTACTAATAAAGGCATTCATTTGCTTGTCAAACCGTTGACACAGCTCAACTCTGCTTTATCTATTATCAGATTGGGTTCAGCCTTGTCATTCGCCCTTTTATCTTGCTTACTTCGACCGTACCAACGCACTTTGTGTATAGACTATTGAAATGACGAAAATCGTTATATATGCTATATGTGGTGACTGTGTTGGCGAAATCCTTTTTCATCAATGGTAACTCTTTAGGGTATTGCGAGGTCGTAGGCGTTCTGCTAGTTACTCCAAGGATCATCCCTAAAGACTTCCCGGGTCGAAGTGATGTGCGGTCTAGCTCAGCTCGATTTGAAGAAGCTGCAACCCCCTTTGCTTGATCTCTTTTTTTTTTCAATCCATACGAGCCTTCGCGTTATCGATGCGATGGAGACGAGCAAACTGCCCAGTAGTAGAGTTATAAACGCAAGGAGTGCCAATTATCTCTACCGTATAAGACACCTGTCCAAACTTGCTCTGAGAAGGCTTCGCGCGAATCTGATATAAAAAATAGTTTCCTTCATTGACGCAAATTGTGTAGTTGTATATGCTGTTGACGACATCTGAGGCAGCGACACCTGGCCTCTCTCAGTAAGCCACTGCGTCGACAAATCTGGCTTGGTTATCTAACTCTTACGCCCTCTCTCATTCTCCGAGAAAGCATCGGCAGAACTTTGGACGAAATGGACCTTCGTCAGCTTTATCAGTCAAATTTAGAGTCGACTCCATGTGCATCTATCTGAGGCAAGTGTCGATCCTGTCGACTGTTGCGTGCTTAGCAGTGCAGAAGTTGATTAAGCAAAGTGACATTGTGATTAAGATCAATAATCGGTAACATGGCTGCACGAAAGAGACAAACCTGTTGTGACGCAGGACCAGAGAGAAAAAGGTTCTTTCGCGAAGTCGATGCACTGAGCAAGCTGAAAGGATACGGCGATCTTGCCGAGATGATGCGGAGCCTTCGTGGCCTATCGCGACCTGTTAAGAAGCTCCTAGAGCAGATCAGCTCTGACGAGCTTGATGTTTATTTCAAATGTCATAACCAAGGCCTGAAGCTTTTTGCAACGATATGCCGCTATGGAGATTTTGATGATGTGCGCTATGCTGTGAAAGTGTTACGACTCGACAAACTTCCGCCTGTGAACACGTCGTTATCTGGGACCTTCTATTGTCCTGTTTATTCAGCAATCTGCTCAGATAAACGTAAATTAAGTGTAATTACTTATCTTTTAAAAAGCGGCTGCACAGTGTCGAAGTGGGCATTTCTCGGTTGGACCCAGCTTTCATGTGACAAAACAGAGCTGCGTGACTTGCTACAACTGCTTGTAGAATTCGGCCGACATAAAATGCCATCAACTTCAGATCTTCTCAATTCAGCAACCAGTCAACATATTGATATTTTAAATGAATTTGTCCAATTTACCCTCGATGACATGCGTAAAGTAGCATATCGAGGCATCATTAATGCGGTGGATCAAATGAGCGCGAGGTATCCGGCAGAAACAGAGAAAGACCGCAATCAGCTTGCAGACATTTTTGAGTTATGTGAGGTATCACGTCACTTTCATTCGTCTTCAGGTTCATTCAAGGAATTGACATATTTTCGAAAATCCCTGTTATTTAGGCAAGGGCCTAAGGAGAAGAAGAAGCGCATCTACTTCGGTCAATGGAGATTGTTCGAATCTATTGAAGACATCGAGCGCTTAGAAAAGCAGTTAGGTGAAGAGGATTACCTGGAGACCAATTGGCAGATTCTAGTTACCTGTTTCCGGCTTGGATGGCTACCACGTGATATGTACTTTCGTTTCTTTCAGAGGTCACGTATTGACAAGCTAAAGGAACTGGCTGACATAAAGTCATTTATGCTATGCCCTGACATTGATTTATCGCATACTTTCGCACAGCACCTGAGCCAAATAATTCATTTTCTCAGATTTTTCGAGAATTATTGCTTTTTTATCCTCAATAGGACCCCACGGCATCGACTAAGTGTTTTGTCCGATCTCTACAGTTGTTATATGGCATTTAACATCATCTACGTGGGAGCGGCCGTTTTCGCTCAAAGAACGTGTCGGCAACGTGTTCTTCGGTATTTTCAAAATCTAGTGTTACTGATGGACACTAGCAATTTAGACGAACAGCTGTACGAGATAAAAAAATGGCGTGACGAAAGTCTCTTCGTTCTGGCTGTCTTATATGATCCTGCATTGCCAAATGAACTAATCGAAGAGTTAATGTTACAGCTACTACAGCGAGGCGCTAGCATAAACTGGTTACCTGGCCAGGTAGTGAGCGCGTTTTTTCTCATATTGAAAGACTCTTGCGTATCGGTCAGTCTTCGCGAAGAGCTAATCGCTCGAACATGTTGTCGAATGGAAACAAGTTTAGAGAGGCTTGTAGTACATAAAATCAACGTTCCACATTTAAAGGTCTTTCGTCTTCGTTGTCTTGCGGCCGCAACGTGCCGTCAACTTTTCAGTGAAGACGTTCTCAAGCGGGATCTGCCGGCATCGCTAGTGCCAATTATCTACCACCACCCGGTCAGAAGCCACTTCAACGAAAGTTGGTCTCGAAGAGCCCTTCTAGAAAAAGTAGCCCGCCAAAACTTCAACGTCGAACACCTAGATGTTTAAGCAACGAAAGTCTTTCGCCGGTGGTCCACTAGTCAGTATGCTGAACACATATTTATGCACATATAAAGCACATAAAACTTTTGTAAATAATACACTCAGGCGTATTTGAAGAGAATGGCCATCCGTTCCATTTGTATTTACACATTATGTTTGTTTCGGATACTTCCTACATTCCCAGTACCACAGAACTTCTTGGCGGGGGTAACGGCGGTACAATATTTGTGAAATAATTCTTGGCAACAATCGAAAATTGAATACTGGGAACGAGAGATTAATAATCATAGTTTAAGATAGGCTAAACTCAATTTTCATAAGTAACCATAAAACAACACACGGTTCGTTTTTCTTACTTGAATCGTATCTGATCATATAATAATAACGATCAGAAAACCGAGATATTTTTTTTCACAGTTACTCTCATTCATTTAGTAATCACTGCTACAATGCTACTCTAGTAATATGTTTATTTATTATATTACTATAAATGCGAAAAGTCACTGTATAATTGCTCGTTATCGATCCACTTTCCCACTCTCATACCGTTCTTTGTCTGAAAGTGAAGTTCTGCCGTCGACCCTAAAAGCTTCCTTCTCAGATCTCTCCTAAATTTTTTGAGACCTTTTTTGTCCCGAATTTCTCTATTTATACACCTTGCACTTGTGTTGGAAGTCTGCAGCGCCTTGCTATTAAGCTATTAGTAAATATCTAATGGAGTACGAATCAGGTACCCTAGGCAAGCGCTTTGTTTCGCTGTCAGGCTCTGTCGCTACGTCTATCTAAATGTCAATCTGGCACCTCAAGCATCGGAGGCTTATAGGCTATTTAGTTACCGCGGAGGCAGCCTATCTGAAACCTCGCCATCGGAAAACATCGTTAATTAGGTTAAGTTCGCATAGTATTAAAATGACGAATTCGTTGCAACTTACACACATAGGGCTGGCCTACGTTTGAAGCTACGCGCGCTGAGAGAGGGCAACAGCCCAAAACAATACATTAGTAAACGTAAAACTCTTGTAGCATTTTTCATTTAGTAGCCGAGTTTGCTGTCACTCGCTTGATAGCGTCCAGCTTACTCAAGCTCCCAACGCACCGATAGGTATATCCTCCGAGTATAAAACTAATTCTAATTACAACAGATGGAAGACAGGGCTACCATGTTGTGGCATAGTGTCAGCTGATAGCTACTTAATTCTGAAGTAACGCTCAGCTGAAAACCGCTAGACAGCGTTAAAGTAACCACATCTTGAGGACGCTGGCAGGCCGTGAACGAGGAGGAAAAACATTCGATGACCACATACTAAGAAATATACTCTGATAGAGATGCCCAATATGAAGCTCCGCGCTGCTAGTATTAGTAACACGAATTCTAGGACGCACGTGACCTTCAAAGACAGTTTCGATTAATATTGCTTACTTGCCACTGGGCACCGTAAGGGCAATGCCTATTTCATGTGAGTCGAGTGTGGAACCTAGCCCTGGCGGTTGAACGATTATAATATAAGTAAATAAACTCAGCTGAAGCTATTGATTCAGATAAGATTATAAAAATAACTGTCTATACAAATATTCATTGCACATACATATACATTAGGTTAGTATATAGGTGTTAGCAATAGTTTCACCTAACAATAAAGACGCAGTTTCTTTTTACTTGAATTCTAGTATCAAGTTCATTTATTGGGTATCGCTGTCACCCTCTATGGTTTTTTATGACTTAATCAATTTACTTATTCCGTCTCGTCAGAAATTTACAGGTTTGATGTTAAAAAACTTAAAGCCATGGTCGATGTCGTCTGTTCTGTTATATAATTTCGATCACCCAACGCCTCTAGAAGATATGGGGATTTCTGTTGACTATGTTGTTTTTATATAGCTCCTTCAGTTACACTAAACGCAAATCGCCGTTTTTCTCTAAAATCTAATTTCTCTAACTCAGTCTTATTTCCCTGCTTTACGTCGACGTTTCGTTCCCGACGACAATTTTACATAGTAACCTGCCTATATAGCTGCGTGTTGCTCGATGCCGGGCGAAATGCTAAAAGGCAATGGGAAGTTGTGTGTGTTTGTGCTGCCTTCACTTACTTCAAGAGGCGACTGATAGTAGTAGTAATCGTCTCACTTACGTTTTTTTACTTTGCTTAAAACGACAATTAAATTTACGTTGTACTCAGGGGAAGGAGATCTTTTCCGAATGATTTCGAACCAATGTAATGGAGCGTTTGTCTAGGCTGCTAACCGATAGCACCTCTTTAGCTTTTATCAAGGGAAGCTTACCCTTATATGACCTCTACAGCGAATTATTGGCAGCATCTATTCTTCCATGTTTAATACATATACTATTGCATAATGCTCTTTGTTTTTGTCTGCGTACTCAAGAGTAAGATGTGTGTTACATTTTATGGAACCTATTTTTTTTTTTTCTAAATACATACCACTCTCGCCACCTACAGTTACAGAAGAAGAACAAAATGATTATCCGAAAGATATCTTTTAAACATAGAACTTTAGGTGACCTGTTTTAAGGTTGAGACTTTTAATTAACTTTACCGTATGAACATACACTCGCCTTAATATGCATCGTAAAATATTTGATATTACCACCTTGCCCATAGCTTCGCGTTACCAGACACAAAAGGAAGCCGTGTGAAAACAGATAAAGGTCGATGACATAAAGGAATGACAATAGTCACATCAGTTGCGTGTGACATTTTCATGAAAACGACAAATCATTATTCTTCCTTACCTCCATTTGCTTCTATTTTCGTTTATTTCATTGCATTTGAAACGCTTACTGGCAGCTCCCGCTTGGCCATGTGGCGAGCTGGCTCAAATACGTTGTTTGTAGCTAGAAAATTTGCATTCCTGACCATTGCAACAGGGTGTTCCAAATAATAATGAGGCTATAAATCAAACACAGGAAATGTGTTCTTTACCCAGTTAAGTGTGTACCTAATATGCGGTTGGAGGTATATGCCCAAATCAGCCTGTAAGATATCCCTAATTTAAATTTTCGGTAGGCGAGCGTAGCGGCAGTAAGTGTTTTTTTTTCTGGCTTTGTAAAATATGCAGCCTATCACCTTGCCAATAATGATGACGGTATTAATAGCAATTTACGCTCTTTATAATACCTAGAATACAATTGATGTTTTTTCAATTATGAAATACTAATGTTTAAACTATTAGCGGCGTCGTTATGAATATAGTTGATTTATATGGAAAATATGCTTCAATGCAGAAATTTAAGAGATAAGTACTTACTCTACAATGTATTGCACTTAGCTTGTTTGAAAATTTACAATAATTATAATAATAATATTAATGTACAGTGCTGTTCAAGGTTTTTTTGTTGTTTTGGGCATCTCTCTCTCTCTCTCTCTCTCTCTCTGTGTCTGTCTGTCTGTCTCGTTTTCGCCCTCTTTTTCTCTCAGTGCCGATATTGTATTTTAAGATCTGCTAGAAATCTGTATAAGCTTTTATCTGGTCAATCCCCCCTTTCAATTTTCGTCTTTGTCAGAAACTATTTCGATGTTGTTTTCGTGTTCCTTTTAATTTCTGAAAGGGTACAGGCAATCGGCACATGGCGACAAGTCACAAATGCTATTTTTTGGTTTAGAATTCGTTAAATATTTGTTTGATCGTCGTTTGCTTCTACTATTTTCAGTTTCCGATAAACACCACGCAGCTATTTAATAGCGAGTTTGCATGTAAATAAGTACTTCATCTTGGAATTGCTGAACTTCGTGATGACCTTTTTTAGATACCAATAAATTATATAATCACTGTCACATAATGAGAACATTGATTTAGGCTAGGTAACGTGTGGCCAGCGTTAACACGTATAGCAATGGTAAGTCATACATATATATGCAGTTGGTAGCTGAGAAGCGTCCGCTTACGTCCTTTGCACAAAATATCAACTTTAGATATAGAAATATAACATATATAACGTTCCGATTCGGATTTTGGAACAGGTACTATCGGTTGACTTCTCGCCATCCTTACTTTGAAATGCCCACACGAAATATCTTATCTTTGCTCAGCTCATCGAGGCCAGCCAACCGCCTTTTGTACATCGATGAAATTCCCTTACATAAATTGTGTAAGATACTGTTAAACTTTAATTTTTCATCAAGCATTTTTATTTGAAAAACCATATTCAACTGTAGGAGCGTATGATATATTTTGAGCCAGCTCATCGCGTATTCCCGTCTAGTGCCTGGAATAACTTTTTTCAAACATATTCTCGGTTAAATATTTTGATGATATTTTATCAGGAGAGCACGTTCTCTAAAAAAAGATATATGTCAAAATGTAGCCTACCACAGCCCCTATGACCTTCGATGGACGCCGATAAGGGCATTTTGCATAGAAACTCTATAAAAAAAACCTGACACTGAGAAAGCACGACCCTGATGACTTTCAAGTGACTACTTTAGACGCCGTAAGTTATTCGAGACTTGAAGACTAAATCTTATCGAATTAACAGCTTCATTGATATCGTAAAATGTATGTTGCTAACACATAATTTTAGTTCTTTCTTGATAAAAAAAACAACAACTGTTTTAATAATATTGCTCTCAGAAATAGGCAAATGGTCATTTTAACCGGCGGTCTACGACATTGTTACTGCGAACTGCGTACAAAAGGACCTAATTTATTTTTCTGAGCTATAGCATAAACAAATATGGCATTGACGTCTGTTTCGGTAGTATTCTATTAATATATACAGTCACCCAGAACTTCTTTGGAGTTAGTTAAAGCGCGCTTCATTTCACACTTTTGTCCTCTGTGACAAGTGAATTTCACCAAACAGCTAGAATAAGAAATTATATTGTACTCATACCTACGTGAAGACCAAAAACGAATCCTATGACGAACGGCTAAGCGGTTCCGCATGTTTAAAAGCTATAATCGCTATTTTCGGCATCTGTCAAAATATATCATAAGCTGTTTTAAAAGACCCCTGATACCTGTAGTGCTACATGATCCTGGCAGAATTTAGAGAAAGTCTTTTTGATTCGTTGTCTAAGATTTTGGAAACGGAACGTGAATAATATTTCACGATCTGGTAATTGTTCTGAGTGTATCTGAGAGTTTGGAAAAAGCCATGCTGGTATTTAGCAGTCGACCCATGTCACGAATGTATTTTTCCCCATAACCTATTATAGAGGAACCACAAGGCCCAAAAAGTACATCTGTGACTATTATGGTCTGCAACTTCGTCCGCTAATATTAAATATTCTTTAGATATGTGCCTAAACGTCACATAGAGAGAAAACTATATACTTTTACTGCCCTAAATTGGGCTGAAATACAATAACTTTCGTAGCAACCAAGTGCAGCTGAATAGTCAGCTCTGTTTCCGCCCTTTTAAGGGCATTATCAGACGTCGAATCACTACAGATAGATGCGTAGGAACACTGGGTGGAATAAGAAGAAGAAATTATTTCCGTCAGGAACGTGGGTTCGACATGTGAAGAACTATCGCAAAAAACTAAACAACAAGAGACGAATTCAATAACATAGTTTTTCAACACAGTTACTCGACATATATGAGCTGAGCTCGGGACTGAAAGTCATCTATTTTTGGCTGTCCTTGATAGATGTGCTTGTTTTTTTTTTAACTAAGCTTTAATTTACTATTTAACTGCTACTGTGTATCCACAACAGACTTGTCTGATGGAGCCGTGAAATTTATGAAAATGAATCAGGTGTTCACAGCTACAAATGTTAGTAATGTTCTAAAAAAAGCCTTCAAGTGAATAAAACAATCCGAGGTCGTTAGTGTTTCCTGTTTGTGGTTAGAGACTGGAAATCGAAAACAATTCCCGCCCAAATAGAGCCGATCTAAATGTTTTTCGACAACTAGTTCGGATCATGTCATTCCATGTATAAGTCATCTGACTACTACATGGAGTGACTACATATAGAAGCACAGCAAAAGCAATCAGAATAATAGTGAACATTATGCGCCCCTTGATATCGTGTACGTAGTTCACTTTTCTTTCACATATGAGGATGCTTTCACATAAAATCCGGCAACTAGTCACCTAAAGACACGATTTAAGCTCGAAGACGTGATTTAATGTAACATCACGTGCTTCAGTTTTCTCTCAGCGAATCGTGTGCCGCTCAGACACAGTAGCTACAGTAACAACCAGGCTCGGGTCTTTTTGATGTGGCCGCTAGCGGTTTCACGAATGCGTGTATTTGTGATCGATACTTGTTCCTAAGACGCAAACGAACTTGCATCCATGACGGAAAGAAATCTGAGCCATCTTTAACTATCATCTAACTTCTTCACGCTACAATAAACCTAACCTAACCTAAC
>NW_019215527.1:0-10349 GCF_002532875.2 Varroa jacobsoni | reverse complement strand
ATACTAAAAATAGCAGTCGCCAGTTTGAAAAAAAATTTTAATTTTAAGATGAGTCTCGAAGAAAATTGTTCGCGGATATAAGTAACGGAGAGTTGAAAATTATAATGGAAACCGATCCATCTCAAGGCGCATCGGCGCTAGCACTCAAGTTTAATACATGTAAATATAACATATTTGTCCTGATCAAATGCCGAGGTAAACAAATTGGGCGAAAGGGATGTATGAATTGAGCACAGGTATCAAGACGCTTGCTTCTGTTTGCTCTCACATTATTCTTGCACCGAGTTATATGACCGCAGACAGTCAGTTGGTGGGTGCAACTGGACTGGCGGGACATCACCCCAAAACAACTGGACAGCTTACGGTGTTGATTTGGTAATGTAATGCTATCCACTAGAACTTAATGAGGTTTGATTCGTCGATTACGGTTGAAGTATACGATCAACCATTAAAGGAGGAAATGAAGAAACCCTGCATTAAGCACTCAGAATTAATGAGTTCGAGGTTTGTTATCATCCATGATATCCGCCAGGTGTTACTACTGTAGACTTTTTTTTTTTCAAATCTCGATTTCTTCATAGGAATATTATCATGCAGAAATAGTCATTCGAAACTATTCTAGAATCTCGTACGCAGGACCTCTATATAGCGCGGTAGAATAAACAAGCTACCATCCGAATGACAGGAGCCCATGAATAATATTAAAAACTGGATCTCTTATGACGTGTAACGAGATGTCTTATTAGCTGGGTTAGAACTGACAGATTTTAACGTTATTGTAATAAGTTATAACGATGTAAAATAGGGCTAACGATTTAATTGTAAAATATAGCGAAGCCCATAACAGAAGGCAGGTACGGGTAATGGGTTGTTGAACTAACAGTACAGGACAATTTGAGCAAAAAATATTGTCCTAATACAAAAAACCTTCCATATTTAACATACATTGTCATAGAACAGTTCGTGAGAAATAGAGAATATCTTACATTTATTTAACTTGAAAAATTTTCTCCTCAGTATGAATTAATTTTTATACTAGCGCATCTACAAGACTGAGTCAGCTTCAGACCATTTTAAAGCTATCTTGTACCGGCTCTATGTTTGGTACGTTAAGGATGTTGCATTGCAAATTGTTTAGTTTATTAATAGGACGGAATGGTCGGGGGCAGCAGCGTACATATACGCTTGTGGCTAAATAAGCTCATTCTGTATCAACAGGAGGTTAGTGAGTGAACTAACTTAGGCAAAGGCGACTCTGTAATATCAACACTAATCTATCGACAGCAATTTGGCACCGTAAAGTAAAAGTCAACAATACGACATTCTCCATTCAATTTTTTGTAAAATGTTACTTGTAAGTTAAATCAATACGCAGGGCACATCCGTATCGACGATAATCTGGGAGGCTTCAGCAATAACCACAGTAGCGGATAAATGTCAAAAACAGCCATTACAAACAATGCAGGCTGTAAAGTGTTTACTATTCACATCAATTACTCGAAAGGACGAAACGCATCGTCAAACGAGAACTCTAGCAGAGTTGTTTTGTCCCTTGAAGGCGTCCTGAAAGTAGAGCTTCAAATAAGCAACGTACCTTATTTACTCTTTCTACAGAATGCTCCGTGCCGACGTCTTGATGACTCAACGGCGTAGAACGTTGAAAGCTTTCTAAAACAATAAAAATTGATTCTATCAATAGTCATGGAGAACGGACCTCATATGACTGAACTCTGCGAGCTATATGACGGCTTGACAAAATTACTTCATGATAGTGAAAGAAAGACGTTTAGACGACGAGAAGCTTTGGCCAATCGATACGCTTGTGTAACCGAATTAAAATTTTATCACCACGTCATGTAAAGCATAGACACGATGAACGAAAGCGTAGTCAAACGTTTTTGAGATGCCGAAAAAAATGAAAGAATCTAAAAGCAAGAATAGCTGAGCTATTGACGATCAGTCCTATGCCACTTTAGCTATCGGTACATTCGTACCATTCCTTTTTTTGACTGTTCTGCAATGTTTTACACCTCAAATCAATCATGCTAATATATAACACCTTGTAGCGAAACGCCAATTCTGGCTAATCTGTGCCTACGCAAAACCTGTTAAAATATACAAGAATACCACCGACACCTACGCGACAGGACGTCTTCATGTCCATGGCACTCAATAATAAAGAAGAAAGAATGTCTGTTAAATACAATGTAAAAGATTTGTTCCTGGTACTGTTGAAGAGAAGTCTAGTACAAACGATCGAAGTAGAAATGTATACTTTAGCAGAGTCACAACACCGAAACGATGTAGAAATGAGGGGCGGAAGGAAAAGACAGAGAGAGAGAGACGAACATTATCATTGTTATTTCATAATCATCATTATTATAAATCTTATTCTAGTCTATAGATTTCCACTAAAATATTATCTACTCAATAGCTGAATTTTTATTAAGATCATTACCTCGTTCATTGCGGTGTTCTCTTGGTTGTTTTGCCCACCATTAGGTACTGATAGTAAGATCATAAAGTGTCCCGTGATCACATTGTTTTCCTTTAAGCTCGAAAAAAGAATATATATATATATATATAATTAAATGACGAAAATTTAATAACCTACGTGGTTATTAATTATTCATCAAATCAACATTATGTTTTACAATCGTACCTCTATTCACAACTGCCATCTTGCTCCCATCGGCCCATTTTGTCCGATCCGGCTATCTTCTTCGACGAAGTAATGTCTACATACGGATTTCCTATTATTCCGTTCTCTCCACAGTCTTCGTTGTTTGATTCAGTTAGTCGTAGTGGCTGGGAATAGTACCAGGGTACAGCTTATGCCATTGTTGTACTGACAGATGCTCTGTGACATGCGTGGCAGGCTTGTTGTTGTAACAATATTTGAAAATGCATAAGAACTGAGGAAGCTATCCGCACAAACGTACACATGAGACGTAAACAAATAGACGCACGTAATTGTACGCGCATATCGACATAACGTGCATCCACACAGAGAAACTAATATCTTCATTGTCATTTTATGATCCGAACATCGGCGTAGCACTTATGTCACACGGTGGCGTATATAACGCCTGTGGTTGTTCGGATGCAACAACGGCTGTAACCGTGGCTGATACGTTCACCCTTGTGACGCGTCTTCAACTGCAGCCAACGAGATGGGTTCGATGCAGGCGTTGGGCGCTGAACTCGATTATCGAGAGTAAGACTAGTAACCCGATAAAGCCTTTACGTTGTAACATGAAACACAACCGTTACGAACACCCTCGTACAACTGCAACAGTAACGGCAATAGTTTGTAAAAACATCAGTTCGCTATAGGAATCGTAACGTTAGTGTTATTATAGCGTGTTGTTGTTGTTGTTGTTGGATTTGACCGTAACCGTGAGAACAGCCGTCGTATAATGAGCGACTAGAACGTCATAATCATCATCATCATCGTCAAAAACATTGCACGATGTGCAGTGCTCTGCTGTTGCATCTATCGTAGGGTATTTGTATCGTCACTGTTGCATGCGTATGTTGTATCATGCTGTACGCGTTGGATTTTTCCGACAGCGGCTGACAATCGGCGACAGTGTTGGCTCCGATGCAGCGCGTTGGCATAGCCAGCTGCCTGTGGGGATACACATGACTCATGCTGTTGCTGCCGCTATCGCCGACACGCGACCATTAGAGCCATCGTGAAGGCACTAGTTTTCTTCGCTTACGTCAGGCGTCATTAATGGGGACTTTGCAATGGATAAGTAGCTAACCACTAGAAGTCGGGCTGGTGAAATGGAAAAATGTGCGCCTGTGTTCTATCGACAACATCGCTCTATGGAGCTGGACTAGTAAAAGTTATCGTAGTTTCCCGTATATCCGCTGCATAGGCACACACCGTAGTCCCGTCTGGCTGGCATCTATTTGTTCAGCTCATCAAACGCAATAGATTGAAAAACGCTATTGACGTGACGATGCGTCCCATTAGGCACCACGGGCATTTGCGTTGATTTGCGAGGACAGGAAGACGGTAACACTCAAACGCATAGCTTTATTGTTGCTCTACTGTACGTTCCAGGGTCTAAATCGGCCTGGCCGGGTCTTGGTAGTCCTTTGATTTATCTATGTAGACGCAGATATGAGGTAAAACAACTATTTCGACCAGAGTTGACAGTTTTGGCAGACTGAGGAATAGAATATCGATGTAAAGCAAGGATAGAGGATATTGATATAAGCGCACCGAAAGCACGCATGAAACTTTTTATAGCCTTAGCAGTAAGATTATTACTCGTAGTAATGGTTCGACGTACCCGCCAGTGCGTTGGGTGTCTGCATGAAATCAAGTGTCTTAAATACCACTACAATATCTCGACAGGGATTGCGTCGAACAGGTCCACAAGTGGCTATAAACAGTTATAGCGGGAGAAAGCAGTTTGGCTACTTATAGGTGTATCATGTTCGAACGGTAAGAGAAACTGAAAATGTGTGGAGTATCAGACGGTTATCGTAATTCCCTTTGGTCTTCGTTACACTGCCTTGAAAGTCTGATGACGGTGCGCGGGAGCCATGGGGTCAGGCCGTAGTCATTGGCAGAAAAGATGTATCCTTCCAGGTGCCAAACTGAAAATGTTCTATTACATTATACTTCTTTGTTGTCTTAGTAAAGTTTTGCTATCGGTAAAATTGTCCCCGTTCCTCTTCGATGTAGAAGTTATCACATGACAAAAATGTATCTATTCGATAAAAAGTAGATGAAAAACAAGAAACGTTACAGCAAAAAAAACCAAAAACTTCGAGTCAATTTCGTGTACATTAACCCGATGTCGATTAACCTACTGT
The DNA here is from genome assembly GCF_002532875.2 of Varroa jacobsoni. NCBI lineage: Eukaryota > Metazoa > Arthropoda > Arachnida > Mesostigmata > Varroidae > Varroa > Varroa jacobsoni. The sequence goes on along the minus strand of NW_019215527.1, from coordinate 5,513 downwards.
AAAGGCAATATCTTATTAATTCTCATAGATATTTGCCTTTGCGGCCAGTTGCGGGATCACAAATGATACGCAGAAATCCTTCATGTAGAATACGTAGACACTTCCTTTAGTCTATGTTTGTACTTAATGCAAAAAGAGCAGTAGATATACGTATCGAAGCATATGTTGGATCGCTATCAGATTAAGCGATGCGCGGATCAGGATTATATTTTACAGAGAAAGTTCATTAAAATTATGTTCGATGTAGCGGGTTCTGAATACGTACACACACACACACACTCAAACATAGTCATACCAATCGCTCCGGTGTTTCACACTGTAGTTCGTTTATTGATTAGTGTGAGATCCTACAACTTATTAAGTAATTAATCAATGTATGCTACAAAAATTAAGTTCTGGCAATAAGTAGAATTCCTGATACAAATTACGTTGATCCAAGTCCCCAGGAGTATTCTGGCTGTGTACGTGCGATAGCTGACAGTGCGCATAACGATAAGGTGAACGTAAAGCAAGTGTAAATAAAGTGAAATATCAACTTAAGTCGGCAATTAACTAGTTACCAACGAACTAGTAACCGTCTGTTTTTATAAGCGGAAATCGTTTTCCGACTATGATATAGATGTTACGTTTCTATGAAGATTTCAATGAAACCTATTAGTGCAATTTAATTCCCAAGTTTCCTTAAGGCTTCACTTGTTCTGTGTGCGACAAAAAAGGGCAAAGGTGTAAGATTGTGGGGTTACTTTCTGTATGTCGCCCGTTTTGTATCGGTGTCACCGTGCGATCGGTACTTTATTTGATTCTTCTTGCGGTAGGGTTCGCTGCAAGGCACGATCCAAAAATGTTTTTTAGGCCTCAGGCTATTTATACTGTGTGGACAAGTCTTCGGAATTCCCTATTCGGCATGTTATTAATCCTTCGGTTTGGCGGAGATTAAACGTGAGTGTCTGCGCATTGCTTATCTGTATGAGAGGCTTCAGTGGCGCCGCCATTCAAAAATGTCACTCCTTTCTCTACTAATCGATTTGGACGACACCTTTTTGTGGCGTTATGTTCAAACACGATTTACTCGGACCAACCGTCACATAGACCTTGATTGGCTACAGAAGATTCTAACCTAATTTCGTTACAACGCTTTATGTTCTTTGATTTTTGCCTTTTGTTTATCAGTACTACCTACCCTAATTTGTGACTATCTTCGAAATGTTCTAGACCGACGCTGATTGGCATTCAGCGCTCTTTCTCTTACGGGCATGATTTTTTGTTTGCATGAGTTAATGCATGTTTTTGCTCTGAAGTATGTGTAGAAATGGGATTTTTTTTGTAGGTGCTATTCTGCGATATCTACTGTACATTTAGTTTGTATTAATACGAGCTTGCTAGTGGAGGGGAAGTAGTCTTTATCTAACGAAGCATGTCCTTAGATGTGATCATCCGTTTGGTGCCGAAACAGTTATTTTTCACTTTATAAATGCATCTGTTTAGTCAAATACTGTAAGATCATATGTTTCGGTGGATTTTTCTTCCTCTATGTGTTTTTACGTATGTGTTTGTATCGTCTGTGCAAATTCTGTTCCAAGTAGCGGATAGCTAAGAAACACCGCGTGTTCAACTTGCCGGCTCCCTGCCGGCTTTAGAGTTAGATTTTTGTCATGTAATTGTTAACTCTTATTAGAAATTTACAGGCGCAATTCAGGGGTATACTTGTGCAGCTCAAACATTACGTTCAATTGTCAATATCAGTTAGACTAGATACTTAGGGCCTTTTTTTTCGCGCACCGAACTTGCAGGATCTCACGACTGTCGATGTTTCCCTGCCGTCCTATTTTGAAAAACATTTCATACGACAAATGGAACTACAATCACTTACCACACTCCAACAATTTAATTAGATTTATCAGCAGTTTCAGTTATCCAGATCAGATAATATGTCGCATGTACCCCAATTTGACTAATAAAGGAGTCGTTTTAAACATGAGGGCTGAAAAATTTAGTTTTTTACTATACGGGACGAGTTACAGTTTAATTATATTACCGTTTGCTCAACTGCTTATACAATACTGATACAAACTTTACGATGATACTTTGATGGATGCTTTCTGGACGAAATCATGTTTTTGCCATTTCTTTAAATTAATGAAAAACATATCTCATTGTAATCGATTATACGGATAATACGTAGGAAAGGATTTGAATTAAAAAAAAAAAAAGCTTAATAAATAAGCTGAAGCTTTGGTACCCACAATTGCCCACGCAAGTTGAGCTAAATCTAAAGAAACTTTTCAATCTGCTACATTCGAAATTTCGCGGTATCGTGACCCATAAATATGGTAGCAGCAGCAGCAGCGAGTGAACTAGTCGCAGATCAATCAGAGCTCAACAGCGGGGTCAGATGTGACGTTTTACAAAGGACTACGATCTTTCAACACCGACACTTTCTGCCAGAGACCTTGCCCGTGACACAATAAGGACCATTACGGTTTTCACAGTTATGCCAAGCTGTTTATTTCTACTTCTATAAAGAAGAATGACATACGCGCGGTTTTTTGAAAACCATTACTTGATCTTCTTTTGCCTGGCGGTGCTCTAAAAGCTCTCGCATTTGAGGGGACTTCCGTGCAATTTGCACCGATAAAATAGTCTTGCTTGTCTAGGCCTTGAACGTTATCGATTAATATCTCATGAAGAAGCCTTGTGAAAATAGAATCTAAATATTGAAAGCAATATTCAACATGTCCCCAAAGGATAGTTTCAAGTAATGTGTTTGCACTGTTTAAGGCATTGATTACCATGCCGCTAACATCACGGAACTTAGATGACGGCTCTAGTTGTAGAGAAAGAGTGCATTGCGTCAGCAGAATGGAAACTTATTATCTAAGCAATACTAATACCTAGTGAGCTCTATATAGAGAAGTTGTACACTATCATATTTTCTAGGAAGAAATTCTAGCGCGAATACGTGTATCAGATGGATCACTCTGTAAACGTACGAGTGGTATTGGATCGTAAGATAACAATGAGCTTAATTCAGACCGTTCCGCTTCATGCCCGCCATAGTGTCATAGAACCTTTACTTTGACACGGTCGTTTCTTAAGCCATATTCAACTAGTTTGACATAAAAAGATTGCATGATTAGCCCGTTTTTTTGAACAAGTTAAATATTGGTTTGAAAATATACTTACACTTAACGCGTTCGCTGGCGACTCGACAGACACCGATGCGCTCTATAGACATGACCGTCTCCGTCCATGCCGACTCGTATCGTTCGATAGTTCGTTGCGAAGGACTGCGCGGCCATGCCAACGAATCATTAACTACATATATACCGTATTTGAAAGGGCTTACAACTACTAGATACATCTCATTAGCACTAATTGCGTATTGCTCACTCGAACCATTGTAACCTTTCGAGATCGAGAAAAGATGACTTGCAATTTTTATAGGACAAACTCCGGTGAAACAGGATTTTTTCCTGTAAGAAAACGTGCTTTAGTATAGCATTGAAGATCTGTCCCACTGGAAGTGATAGCCTGCGTTAGTCTTGCTAAACAGTCCTATGAAACGGTAACCACAGAAGCAATTATTAACCCTAGTGTTATTGCCTTTGTAGTCATTAGTTCCTAGTAATTACCCTACCAAAATTAAGATTCGAATCAGCGACACCGTGTGCTTTTCCTGCAGGTTTACTATAACCTCTGTATGGAAACGCACTTCGAGGTGCGCGTCAGCCGCCTGAAAAACGCTGCCTTCTTAGGTAAAGCACAGATTAATGAAATCATTAAATTAATTAAATTGGAAATTTAAATCATTGTTGAAATTGTTCGCGGTGGAATATAATCCAGGCCCCGACTCTGGAGGCGCCCGGACCGACTGAAACTTTGCGGGCGATCAGTCAGAAGTGATGTGGTAGAGCTTTGTTCCACGCCTGCTGTTCAGTATTGAATCTAGATGTGTCCGTTTATCTACACTGCATTACGGGGCACCTGGTGTGTATGCGGAGCGCTTCCTAACCCGTGCGCCTATTTTAGCTTACGAAAATAATCATCGAGGATGGCTCAAGACGTCACCTCCGAAAGCAGGGAACTAGAAAACGAAGTTAACGCTACCTGCTGCATGACTGTTCCGACCTGCGGTTGAACGATGCCTTTCGATAACCGAGATTATTTCGTTGAAGTGGATCTTTGTTACATAAACCTTTGAGAAAGCTTAATCAGGTTGAGTTTCTGCAGGCACAGACACATGTTCAAGGACAATGCGCCGAATTTCCTCCTATGAGGATTTACTTTGTGAACTAGTCTAGAGTTGCAAGAGACAGGTTTCGCACCATGCATCTCTGTTTTCGAAAATGCAAGAGCTCAACAAATTCGGTATGAGTACAAAAGATTTTTAACATCGAATCGGTGCCGTTGTGTACTATCTTCGAATCAACGATGCAGGGCTATTTAAGGCCACAACAAGCACTGTTGTTGTTCATCGGCATCCGTGCACCCGTACATCTTTTTAGTATGTCTGTTTAACTACGTGCGTCCATTGTATGTAAGAGCCTAATTTGATCAGAGAAGAGTTCGATTTGCGATGGCCGTTGTTGTATTACGCATCGCTGAAACACGCTGATGTTTATGTCGGCGTAGATTTTGAGACTAATGTACTGCGAATCTAACGACAGTTGCCGATGTTGGAACTAGTCAAAAAGCATTTCGAAGGATTATAGGCCATGGGGTACTTTTAGCCTTTTAGATCTTCCTATCATGTTTCTTAGACTAAACGGATGTTTCGATCTCATGTCTAGCGCGTTGCTCTTCTTCGTACTGGCGAACTGACTTGACAAAATAATAACATCTTTTTAATACAATGTTTTGAAAAAGCAGTTCTGAGAAGCTGATGGAACAGCATTTTATGTTAGATGTGTGTGGGTGTCTTTTGTTAATGAAGTAATTGTAACTTTGATTATCAAATATTCTATATCCAATTCGTTAGTCATAATGATATTAGTATACTTCGTGCATGTATCAAATCGATACGCCTATCGATTATTATATCATCAAGTTAGGTATATAATACTTTATTTGTCCCAGTGTAAATCATAAGTATTAAATAGACGCTTGTAGTTTTCACATGGTTGCCGCTCTTGTATGGACCAGTGGGTAATTTATACTATAGAGCTAAGGTCAAGTGTTTACCTACAGGATATCCATAAATCATCGAAGTATAGATTAGTTAGAATGATTACAAGCGTGCGATAAGTTTATCGCATTAAACATTGCCGTTTTTGTATAGTGTACCTGCTTATTTGCTTACATTTTGAAATCCGTAAGGTATAATGTTTGTGTATGTATGTATGTATGTATGTATGTATGTATGTGTGTATGTATGTATGTATGTATGTATGTATGTATGTATGTATGTATGTATGTATGTATGTATGTATGTATGTATGTATGTATGTATGTATGTATGTATGTATGTATGTATGTATGTATGTATGTATGTATGTATGTATGTATGTATGTAT
>NW_019215526.1:0-10434 GCF_002532875.2 Varroa jacobsoni | reverse complement strand
TGCCTTCAGTATTGATCTCTCATATCTAAACCTATACGAATGTACGTCACTTGTACAAATCATCTCCAGTAAAGATGTTTGCCATTTCCTTTATTTTTGTGCATCTTCCCGCCTTGTTCTCGCCACTGCTGTCACCCTACTGGCCTCATATTCTTCGCGTTTTCCTTTTGCTACTTTCTGCGGTGACGCACGTAGGAGCGATCGCAACATTTGATATACACTCGGCCACACACGTAATCTATTTCTTTCGTTCCTTGCTTTGTATATCCGCGTTAGAAGGACCTCACCGTCGTGGCTCTATCTCATTGTCTGTGTACGCATGCCTTTTACTCTTTCCTTCCTACTTGGCAAATGCAACAACCCCAACCGCGCCTCGCTAGGCTACGTTGGGGTCCGGCGGCTTCACCCCTTTCCGTCGTACAATGACCTATTGTGACACAGAGGCATTTTCACAATGGTAATAGGTGGCGCCTCCCTCAACAGCAGCAACGCGTATAAGGCTACGTACGTATAACGGAGTGTGGCATAGCTACAGCAGTCGAGTTTTATAGGGAATGATTGCGTAGGCGTCAGTCATTCAGTCACAGCCACTATCGCGATCAGCGTCGCTATCGGCGACGCTGTCGCTGGTCCTTCTGGCTTCTTCTTTTCTCCTGTTTCGTTTTGATGACACTTCCCCCTGTTGACCGGCTAGCGGCAGCGAAAGCAAGCAAAACAACAACCACATACAGCTTCTCGCATGGTTTGTTGGTTAATCGCTTGCTTATTCGATATTTGCAGAGTAAATGACATGAGCGTAGCAGTCTGCTTTTTTGGTTCGCTGACGATGTTGATGCTGATGACGTCTACTGGTATATCGCTACCCTTTGTTCGAGGTTTTTCTAGTTGCTACCATAGACGCCTGTGCGCTGACCAGCAGAGTCCGCTCAAGCTGTTAACCCACGGCAAACCAATGAACAAATGAATGAACGAACTAAGCAGGCAGTGCCTTTCTACAGTCAATCTGGTCTGGTCCAGTCGGCTTTCATTCCTCGCCTCCAGCGCACTACCTCAGTACCACAGTCCTTGTTCCACATTTAACGAAGCCGGACGTCTCTCGTTTCTGCTGTGACGGCTGTTCTTCTTTGTCCTACGGCATGCAACTAGACGCGTGCGTCCACCCACATCCATAGAGAGACCACAACGCAGACCACTCGAACAATCTCACTACAGTCTTGACGCTGACGCGTTTCGCAACAATCGTACTTGATGCGACAACTGCCGTTTACGCTGACCATAATACCACGGCGCAAAATATTATACCATAAAGAAGCAGTCTCAAAGACTTGACTCTTGCCTTTTTACAGCCACTGACATGTGTCACATCGATTCATAGATTCCGTTCCCGGACCGTTTGGTTCAGCTCAATCAGCTTTTTGTTGCTACGGGTATACAGTGTAGCCTATAGGCGAGCCAAAATTATGTTACAGGTACACCTCAGTTAGACGCTAGAGGACTATTATGTTCTAGTTCATCAGTGTTTAATTCGCTGAATGGTATTGTTTGCCGCGATAACTTAACACGATTAATGACAATTTCATACAACTTAATACTAACCAAAGGGATTGAGGACAGCACAATTTTCAGAGAACAACTAAGATGCTTGTCTATGGTAGTACTCTGCTCATGCGGGTTCAGTTCCGTTAGTGCTTGTTCGCAAGCGATTTCCCTGACAAGCTGTAGGTGCGTGTTCACAACTGTCTCTCCCGTAAAGCGACCATGGTTGACGGTTAGATTGATTCGAGAGAGCTAGCATGACATCTTTCAGCGGACTGATTCGTCACGTACTCGCCCCCTTTCAACTGCTATCGTGGCCAAGCCAACCGATGGAATGAATCTGCTCCAGTCGATGCTCGTGCGGAAACAGGGCATGGTCTATTGCCTCGGCATCCGAGTTGCATTGCCCCTGTCTGATAATGCTGTCCAAGTTAGAGGTGACACTCAATAGTTTCTCTGTGTATGACTGCAACGAATCCCAATCGAACGAACGTTCTTGTCGCTCCGCTAAGAGCCAGTCATGACCATAGTGAAGAAAAATCAGAGAAAAAACCTTCAATTTACCAAGAAGAGGCTCAGAATTTTTGGATCCTGCATCAGCTGCATTTATGACTGCTTCTCACCGATACTAGCTAAAGTTTTGATTCTAGTGTGCACGTGTTTGTGCGATAAAACATAAAGAGAAACAAATATGCAGCACGTTTTACAGGCACGCCATGTTGCTACTTGCTGAAGATTTCCCTCAAAGCTTCCATTGGCCTTCAGCCCACGGACACAAGGTCATACATCCCATAATGCGCCAAATGGAGCCAAGTAGTGCTTTCTCTCATCTTTGCTTCTACGAAAAGCTAACAAATGGCTGTTCCTTTGAGGGGCTTGTGAAAGAAATGGGGTCGGAGACCAGAACAATGCTCGGCGTTCGTCGCTCCCAACCAACCCAGGCAGGCTGGCAAGCAGCGCTGCAGGGCCCAGGCATAGTTCAGATGCTACTTTCATCTTCTTACCACTACCATCAGCCCCCATCCTCGGCTGGCCCCACTGAAAAAAAGCTTCCCTCCACGGAGTTGCTCCCAGCACCCGCTAGACGGCAGTCTGGTGGCCGGCCGACGAGGTGAAGCTTCATCGGAGCATAAGACCGCGCTCATTTCGTGCTACGTCCGAGCCGCCCTCTCGTTCCAGGGCTCGGCGGGCCCTTGCAAGACCTCGCATGCCAATACCACGTTGATGTTCAGTAGCAGGAAGAGCGGCAGCACCAGAAAGGGACGAAGCAGCGCAGCGCTTGATTCGGTTGTCAGCCTCTAGCTTTTCGCTAGTCGCAAACGGTCTCTGGTTTTCTGCTGTGCTTTAGTCGTTTACGGGAAGGCCGCCACATTACTCCAGGCAGCCACTTCGCCTACAAACAAGTTCCTGCTTGCAGTTCCGTTCACATTTTCACCTCGATTGGCCTTGAATTTTCGCAGGGCTCTCGGGTGTCCCTTAAAGAGATAGCTACCTTCTTCATCGCTAGCCACCACTCTGCTAGTGGCGACGCGCGCTCGTTGCCTGTCAGGGCTCACTGTAAGATTGCAGGACGTATCCGTAGAGGACGGAGGAAGGAAAGGTACGTGTACGGTGCTTCAGCTCGAAACTACGTCATGATCTTTGTAGGCGTACATTGCCGCAGCGCAGCGAGCGGTGCTGCGAAGCAGGAACGAATGTATAGACGAGCAAAATTCGACTAAGGTGGTTTTCGTCGTAATCTTGCTCAAAATTCAACCCACGCAATTCCGCTCGTCGTTCGCAGTCATGCGATGTGCATGCTACGAGGAACCAATTTTTTCCTCGATTAATGCTCAGGTGAGGTTGGGCTAATAGCTGGTGTTGAGGACTACTCTGTGAGAGACTCTCGTTTCGCTCGCTGTCCTTCTATTCCTCGTTCGCTATTTTGACGTGTCATGCCAAGGAGTAAACGTGAATGAAGTGTCTCATATCCAAAACGACAAAGTAACGGCCGTGTGACCGCACGCGGTCTATTTCTGTATGCGTGATTGTTCGGTCCGGCTACATTGAATCGCTTTCAACGCAAATCATCAACGTTGTCAGTTAGAGAACCATTGTTGCAAAGTGAATAATTTCAGTACTCGATTGGCTAAAACTAGCAAATTTAATAGAAAAAAACGTTACCAGAATTAGAATCGAAAGAATACCAGCCAAGTGAATATTGTGTTAAAGTATTTTCCAACGATCTCGCAATCATAGTGACGCTTTGTTTATGTTCTGAAAGGATGGGGCGTAAATTCGTCTAACTTGCCCATTGTATTTACTGCTTGATCTTTAGCGAAACTGAAAATTCGGTTGCAAAACATGATTTCCCTGTTTCCAGTGTAAGTAAAGGCGTTCTAATCTTGTTCTCGTTTTAATTAGACTAGTAGTAATGCAAAGCCTTCGTCAATTCTATTTGAGATAGAACTGGCACCCACTTATAAAGTCCAAGGAAAGTGTGTATCTTTTTCGTCTATTTGTGCAGTTTTTAAGTGAGTAAGTTACGTGTTCATCCTCGATTATAACTTGGCATGTCAAATTAGTACATTAAAGCAAATTCAAACGTTCGTTGAATGGTAGACTTGTTACGTTACATATTACGTATAGATAGTTTAGTATTCGATTAATAATTGTTAAATATTAGAACGAACCCGAGGAAGATATAGAAGCCATAAAAGATGCTATAATGTTGACGACAAACGGAATACGAGCTTGGTACTTCCCGTTTTTAAAAAATAAGTGGACTATTTTCTACTGTTGACCACTGCTATTCCTATAGCATGTCCGACGCTCGCCTTCGATAAACACATACATTTATCCTTTTATTTGGTTCGAAAAGTTGCAAGTACTGCGATGTTTACTCAATTCCATTGTGTTTGTCTGTCATTACTGATTTTACTATGTGTGTATATATGGTAGATGTATGGCTGTGTGTATGAATTTTCCGCCTTTCTCGGCCGTAATCCCTCACGTACACCATTTCCAAATCCACATGAGTGTTGTCATTAGTGCTCACTTTTCTTAGACGGTTTAAACTGAGCGAATCAGTCAGTCCTTTTCTCTTAGCGCTGCTTCCTGTCGGGTAACAGAACGCGATCACCAAAGTAACTCCGGCAAGCAACGGTTCCCTCAAATTCCGCTACCTTAACTATTAGAACAATTACCACTTGCAGAGTGCTTGGCTTTAATAGATCGTAGCAAAACGACCCCTGTGCCGCAATGATGCGACTAGCAAAATCCCAGTTTATTCCCGTCATGCCTCGTCATTCGTATCCATCATTCAATGCTTCTATATGGAAGATAAAGCCGCTAGTTATAATAGCCAATTACCACTTAACGCTGGCTTTAATAGCAGCTGCAACGCCTGTGCAATATAATACGGTTGCGCCGTCTCATTAAGAAGAGTAGCAGTCTGGCTCCGTGCAACAGCACCCGTCGACCGGTTGCCCCAGCTTTTAGGCAATTTATTGTTAAATGCCAGTCCCGATCCCTTCGCGAGTCGCGACCTAACCCATATTCTCCTCCTTAACTTTGGGCAAAATCACACCAGCGTTACGATTTCTATTTAATCATAGAACTCAAGCATCATCCTCAGCTCGAAACGGACGATGGCCGGCAAAGCTTAACATGCAATTCGCAATATACCACAGCATTAAGTCTGCATAAGTCTGAGCGACAAAACAGGCAAATCAGGACACCTATTGATCCTGATTAAACTACGGTCTCAAGGGATTGTTCCCGAGACAGCGCTGTCTGTCAGATAACAAACGCTGGAAAGCTTCTTTGTCTCGCGTAGACTTCCCGAGTGTTAGTTGCAGCGTATGTAGACATGTTTGTTGATACGAACTGATATTAATTAAAAATTAGATGTTTGTTAGCATCGTATTAGTTACGCCGATATTATTTGTCTGCTGCTGGTTAACTCTATACTTCTTCTGTTAATCTCGGATGTTTATTGTTGTTAGTAAACATAGCTCGCCGCTCCCGTCTATGTTTAGGTTATGGACGATCAATTGTTACGAACTAAATCTGTGAGTCTTCATAAAGTTTATTATAGTGTTCATGGGATAAAACAAATCATGTATCAAACAAGAAGGCGTCACACCCGAAAAGGTAGTAATTCCATCAAAAAACTTGACTTTCTTCCGGCTTACACAATCATTTTAGCATACGAGCGATAGCTCTACATAGGAAGCGGGTGACAAATGCGACCGACCTTTTATATGCACGTTATTTTGAAAGTACATTGGTCTTAATTTACAACTGGGTTTCATTTTTCCGTATTCGAATGATGATTAAAACTGGCTCGCTACATAATTAATATAGAGACACTAGCATTCAGTATGTTTCATCTTTATTGAGTCACTCACGGAAAGCTTTTTATTAGTACTGAATAATTTGCTTAATGTTCTAGACAAATTTACATAAATATCACAAAGAATTTGCCATAACTGGGCAGATGATTTTAAATTGTTATTTCGTCTTAAAGGGTACATCGAAAACCACCGAAAGTCGAACGCCATCGACGTATTATATTGATATAGGTATGATTGGTCTAGGCAGATGCGTATTAAAAGCCTTTACTTTCATTTTTATAATCTCGTAAAAGTATATCTTTAGCAAACTAAGCAGAATCATACATACAATGGCCTGATTATTATTATCTCTTACTGCGTCACAGGTGGCTCATAGGAGGCGTCAGTTATAATGACGTTATAATGTTCTAATTACGACTCGAATTATGTTTTGCAGCTAGCGGGTATTCTTTACGGAGGCGGCCGAAGGCTATCTTCAAGGGGGGTGTTCAGGGTGACTCGCTCAGGAGGTAGTCGATGTGAAAGTGATTTGTTATCATCACAACCTCCTTGAGTGAGTGGTTCTGGCGCCACAATCGTAAGCGCCAGCAAGTAATAGCGGATCCTCATCGTTTCAACTTGGGAAATCTTCGGAACAAAATTTTAACTCCGCTCCTTATTTCGCATTATAATATTCGGTTGTGCTTTGCATCGACGTAGAAGAAGTAAAGCAACACCTTAGGCCTCTAACCCTATATTAACGATAAAAGCACAGCTATGTCATGTAAATAAGAACCACAGTCTTCAGCCATAAAAGATATCATAAAGATAAAGAAGTCTGATAACCATAAATTCTAGTTTGTAAAAACTTCGAAGCAAAATCGACTTTCTCAGGTAAAAGAGGCCCGATAGCGGCAAACCTGTCTGCAAACATGGAATTGCTTTCTTCAAACCTACAGGTGCTTGGTTGGCAATAACTTCAAATACACTCGAATTCGTGTTTTCAGAGGGTATCCAAAGTTACATGTGAAGTATTTGCTTACCTGTCAGAGAGCGGTGTGATATAACTTGGCGTGCATGATCATAAAAACGCTTAATCAAAATGGCCAATGAATAAATCTGAATAAACAAATAAACGACGCTACAAATAAATTGGTACAAACAAAAAAGTATTAGTAAAGGCTGCTACGTTGGTCACGTATAATTATGTCCACATTTCTACTTGATAATATACGAGTCCGTCTTAATTACTAATGCCAACTATTAATACCATATAGATTTTATTTAGCGTGCTCTAGGTGGGGTAGCCGTCACACCGCATATCCGAAGTCCTCCTTAAAATACTCCAAAAGTTAGTTCCTTCTGTGGTGAATTAGCATCTTGAGTACTGACGACCCGTTGTAGATGGTTACAAGTTAGGCCGAACGGTTATTACGCTTTGTTTAACTTGATAGGTTTAGTAAAGCCTTTGCGTTTGATTCGTAACGTATTATTCAGTATTTAAGTTTTCTGTTAAATAGTAAACAACAGCAACATTTAATTAGTTAGAAATAAACTTCATTTCAAAAGGGTAACGTAGCAATCGAAGGTTGTAATGACTACAAAGCCAATGGATGCTTCTTGTGACATTCGTAGTAGTCTCTAAAAATATTTCTGAAAGGTGTCATACTTTTCGGGCTAGTTTTCTTCTTCTTCTTCTCCGGAGATATGGTGAAATTGTAGCAATTTCCAAATTTCAAAATAGTTCTTTTGAATTCACTATGCAATGTGAATTGAAATATTTCAATTTGTTCATTGCGTGCCATAGAAACGATCGCGGGAGAGTGACACGTTTCTATAAATCTTTACATTAACTTACAGTCTATAAATTGATTCATATGTGAAACTTATACTAGGCTTTAAATGGCTAAATTTCTCGTAAGGAAACTTAGGCAAGTTCCCCCATGTGACATGTCCTATACAATTAGAGGGCATGGCATTTATATTGGGACTTTTAGTTGTGCGTCGTTTCTAAGATCGTATCTAGATAAAACCAGGTATTTTAGTATTTTACACGTGTTAGAAATAACGTGATTAAGGGTAATATCTATTCAATATAATTATCATTCTTTAATCCGGAACCTAAACCACTAACTGGTCCTTTTCAGGATACTCCTTCTTCGATCCGCAAATGACTACCTAATAGTAAGCGTGTGTTGAGTGTTATCGGTAAGCGTTAAGCATACATTCAGTAATGAATGGGTAGAATAGCTAAAAAAAAGTTATTGTTTTATAATGAGTTTATTTTATTATGATGAGTTTGTCGTTATGTCATTGAAACAACAGTTTTTTTTGTAGTGTCAAGCCTTGCGAGTGAACGCGTGCCCGGCACGACAGACATCCTGTCACAATCCGTTCTGACCAATAGCAAAGAACGAAGACGCTAAACACTCGTTCTCCAAATACAAAATGGATCATGTTAGTAACGTATCCACCTATATTTGGCCCTATTAGTACACTGCTAACACACAGTATGCTAGTGTGGATTTGTTTTTTTTTTAACGTTTCTTTTATTTAAACGTAAACCCTCAGTGCTTCCCAAAGTCAGACATCTGGAACATAATACCATAAAAAAAATGACAAACATATTGATATAGTGGAAAAATATACTCTTTGTTGCTATTTGACAGTAACAACTATAATCATGATATTACGTAGAAAACAACCTCTATTCCATGCGCTATGGCTGATTGTTTAAAAAGCAGCATATAGATCAAGTAGAGGGAACTCATGGTAATCCCAATCATTAAAAACACTAAGCTAGTGAAATACCTAACCTTAACAGTTATCTAATTGACATATGGGGCCATTACGAGTGAATCCCTTGGCTTTGAAATTAAAGAACTTTTATTATTATTGATTCTAGCAGACAAAATTTGCCCGGTAAATAACCCAGTTTCTTAAAAAGTTGTAAGTGAAACCCGGTCATTTTAGTTTATTCCAAGAGAAATGAGTTTAGAAAAGATAACATATTCGTTGAAATCATTGAAAATCAACGCTCAATGGCTTACTTATCGAAGGTTACAAAGCTGCGGAAATTCATCGAAGGTCAGTGAAGACATTAGGTAAGCTTTAGCGAATATACAGTACGTGAATAATGCGAACGATCCGAGAACGGAGATTGAAAAGTTCAAAGCCGGTAAAGAGGTGACCAAATATCGGGACCCAAAGGACAGGCACGCTTTACCGCAGTCGAAGAGGCTTCTTATTGAAGCAGAGCACCGAGTCTATAAGCTCTATCAGTCAAAATTCCTATTCCTAACATGTTACAAAATTATATTTCAAATACTAAAAATTCTGAAACTTAGTAAAAAATGGGTCCACTGCGAGTTCTAGGCCAACTGAAAATGCGTGCGTATTCTACGTGCGGTTTGAGGAACTGTAGCCAATAAAGAACTCGCCTGGAGCATTCGATCGTAGCTAAAGGTTGTTTTAAACGGAGACGAGAGAATGGTATCATTCTGGAGAGAAATCAAGCTCGGTGGTAGTACCTATCAAATTTAAACCTAACATGATGGTAGTACTTGCAATAAACATCAGGGGCATCCGCTACTGTGAGATGCTCGTCGAAAACGAATGGAATCTGCTACCTCAAGTTTTTAAGAGGCTCTAAGAGAGAAAAGGCTTGCATATTGCTGGCAAGAGCTGGAACGGCAATCAAAATCATGCAGTCTAGTTACTTGATGACAATGCTAGATCACATTGCCATGTCTCAACTACTTCTCCCATTGAGCAAAATATCTAACACTGGCTTGAGTCCTTTTTTTTCATGAATTACGAAACTTTTCTTGCTCGAAGAAGAACAGATGGAAGCCAAGCACATCCCACTATTGATGTACTTCGGCAAGTCATAGATAAATAACATATGAGAATACGAATGGTAGGTATACGGCTACCCAGAAGCTGTCTGAGCACCGGGGATTAAAATTTTTTTAAAAAAAGTAAATATACCTATATATACGATAAATTTACTAACACAGAAGAATAGAAGAATGGGCTTATATGTGGAGCGTGGTAAGGAAATTAGTAATTGTTCCCACATTATAGGAACGCAGGCAGAAGCTATCAAAATTGTGTCATACTATTATCACAATACAGCATTCAAGACGTCTAGATGACGGGCAGGTCCCACATCTATGCATGCCCCTCAAAGACCTCTAACGTGGTCCTAAATTACCCATTATTATAAATCAGTTGGCGTGGTTTGCCCGTGTATGCTTTCGTTTTGGTAAAGACAGACTATATTTTAAGATTAAGGAATGGCTGTTATTTTTTCGATTGTTATAGTTCAATAGCAGCATACGTAATCAGTTTAACTTTTGACACCATACACGATCTTTGTAATTGCTTGAATCAACCCAATCTTATCCAGATCTCACAACGCCTTAATCACGTTTTGAAGTACTACGTAGTTCTCATGGGGTGTATCTGTTGCACATTTAATTTTCAAGCTCGACCTCGGAAACCGCACATTGAGATCTAGTCCCTGTTCGCTGAAATGAAAGCATACCAAGTGGGCTATTTTAAAAAAACAACAGATGTG
>NW_019215525.1:0-10452 GCF_002532875.2 Varroa jacobsoni | reverse complement strand
CTTCAAGGGAAACAGACCAAGAAAAAAGTTGATAGATTTTTCTGGAGCTCCTGCTATTAACTTTTTTCTTGGTCTGTGTGTGAAGGGAGGATACAATCTCTAACGTTATCGGCGCATTACGTGCTTGTATCGGTTTAGCAAGCCAATGTGTTAGTGACTCCATCGATGGAAGGCGTTACTTCATTGTTGCTTTCAAGGGTCCATGATACATCATTTTAAAAAATACTGAGCGTAGTAAAGGTAAATTTTTATAAAGACCACCAAATGTGTCTCAAGATAGCCCTTGGTAATAATAGTAGCAAATGGTGTATGTACCTCAAATGCCCCTCTTAGCGCTGAAATTCGGTTGCGGCTTTGAACGAGACATAAACGCTCTCTTGATTGGACTGCAACATTTTAAAATAAAAAATTCTTCTAATATTCGGCTGACAAAAGCAAAAGCAATGTAGGTTCTATTGAGCATTGTCCTTTAAAAAGAATCCCTGTAACTGAGCGAGCAGGCGTTGTCGGCAGCCCGTCCCGTAAGATAAGAAAACTGATACCATTATGACCGAGAAAAACAGGCTCTTATATGACATCTACCTGTAATTGAAAACGGGAGAATTTTTTTCGAAGAATGAGAGCTTCATTGATCACACAAATACGCAACTATAGGCGATTATTACCACAGCGTCCATTATTCTTCGGTTTCGGGCGCGGAACGACATTTCTGATCGGTTCTATCGTTTATGGGGTAGGAAAAAACTGAATGAGTCCCTTGTAGGCAGTAGAAGACACACAATACCACAATGTAAGTAAGCACACAAAATGGGAATTGACGCAAGTCAATGCAAGAATACGGAAAGAGGCAATCTTTGAAAAGGAAATCAGACGTCTAGGTGCCTTTAGCGAAGTCTTTAGATATCCGTCTCTGAAGCAAACAAAAATTGTTAATATTGTTAAAACAGATCCTGAACAACAATAAAAATACAACTCTTTAGGATAGGCCTAATATATACAAAGTCACAATGATATAATGGGCCATTGGAAAACCTGATGCATCGATTTAATGATGCAGGGGTACAAAAGTGTTAAAATTAAATTGTGGTTTTTTTTGGTGATTCGGTAAACTAATAATTGAAACAATAAAAATATTCATTATGGTTATTTGTAAAACTAAGATTGCTGGACGTTTCCAAAGGGTGTCGATGAATAGAATGGCGTTTTTACTAATGTGCGTCTCAATTCTGACGATCTATTGACAATTACAGTAAATCTGCGCGATTTACAACAATAGCATAATTTAGGATTTTGCAGTGGTAACTAGTTTAACAACTTGAAGAGCAGCCGTCTATTTAGAGGCCTACACACACAAGGTCCAATGTTCGACATAAAGATTCATACAAACCAGAGAAATTTGCCTTATATTTATCCTCTTTATAAATTGATGAAATACTGGTGCCGGATATTAGTACAATCTCAGCATAGATATTGCTTTGCACAAATTGTATAACGTGAATATAATGTAGTAGCTATGCTAACGAGCAAGCATGGATAAGGGAGCAACTTTGGCAATCAGGTAAATGGAGACAGAGAGAAATTGGCGTTGACTTACTTTTTTTGTTGATACTTCCCATTTCGTCGAGAAGTTGAGTAGATGCAAGCTGAGTCAATAAGGTTATTGCTTTATTCGTTATTCCACTATTGGTGCTTGACCGCCAGTCGCTGCCACAATGGCGTTTGCTCAATAGCAGAGTGGTTCCTAGTCGTCGTTGTTGTGTCTAGGGCAACAGTAAACGTAGCAGCGTCAACTCCTATAGTTTCTCTATTCGCTTGATCTTGCAGAACGGAATTGACCAGTGTGTTTGACGGTCACGGCGAAAAAGAGAGAGAGACAATTTGGCCGAGGGGAACAACAACGCCAGGGTTTGAAAAACGGGGCAACTGTTTCTACAGCGGTAGCTGTGGTCGCTGGCAGGTCAGGACATTACCCACAAATCCCGAAAAAGAGAAGGGACGCCGCAGACAAGAATAGGAAGATAAAGGAGAAAACCAAAGAGCGGTAGGAAAATTGAGGCTGTCGAGGCATCCGCTCTGGCCGATGACACGACGAGAACGGTCAGTAGGACGAGAATGGGAAAAAGAAGAGCAGCGGTTCGAAGAGGGGACTATTTTTGTTTCCTGGGCTGTTTTGGAGACTACTGAGCAGAATTTTGATGAGCAACCTTTCTACCGACTGGTCAAAATTCCTAACCAGCGACCACAGAAATAACAATACCGGCAGACACACATACCAGTCGCACTAGCGAGATTTGCCCGACCCCGGCCCATAGTGCCTACGATATCGCTAGAGCCGTTAAAAAAGGGCACTGCGTAATATTATCTAGACATGGCACGGCCTCTAGTCATTACTGTGGTGGCGGCCAGCCAGCGTAGATGAGTCAAAGCGGTCAAGAAATGGGATTTCAGTCGTATTATTTACTAAAAAGCAACAGAATGGCCATTTGAAGATGGAACTGGTAGAGAAGTCACTCTACAGTACTTCATAACAAAATACGTACCTCTGAGGAAGACCTCACTTTTACGAATTTTGACGATAGTAAGTGTAAGAAACATATTGAAATGTGATGTTTGAGGAAAACCATAATTGTTGCAATTCTTGGAAGTTTATTATAGATACGTAAAGTAGTGGTTCACTTAGCCAAGTGTACCTTAAACGCAGCTGGTTCAGAGTGACCCAATCCCCAAAAACTAAGATCGAGCTACAATTCTTGCTACATGAACTTTTATAGGGAATAACCGTCGATGTAGCTTTTGCGCCCTTTTATGCTTATCTCCTTGTCTTGTCGATGGCAAGAACTTACTAGGTTCTACCTATCTTATTTGAAGTTAGAGACCGATGGGTTGTCGGTTCTTGAGACCTGCCGTCCTATAGTTCCGATGCTCGACTTTAGATCCTTTCGTACAGCACTATCGCGGCTAGCCGGTGGAAAATCAATATCTGCGTTGGCTGTGTGTTCTGTTGGATAAAGCTATGGAAACCCCGATAAAAAATAGCGAACTCTAAAGGCGTCCTACCGTCCACGACTTTGTAATCGCTCATTCACATTGCCGGCTACCGACCCCTGCAACTCTAGCTTCTGTTGACTCACGGCCTTTCGACATGAAAGAGCCAATAGAAAGGATCCTGATTGAACTACACGCCGGTGGGCTTCGCTGGACTGGGTTTGGCGTGGTTTGCAGTGGTGGAGTAGCAAAAGGAAAAGCCAAACCAATGCAAGCGGTAGCAAGCAAGTTGTAGCGCAGAGACAAGCAGCGGCTAAAGGAAAAAGTAAGGCAGGCGGACGAACGACCTGAGGTGAGAAGAAATGACACAGAGTCAAAGAAGGCCCCAGCAACAAACGAACGGGCGATCACTGGTGACAAGTGCGAGCTATCATCCCCTGACCTATTCTATTTTTAATGCTCTTCTCGGCATGTGTACATTCTTTTTCGCCATATTTGCCGACGTAGCTCTAAGGCTCTTGCACGCCATCGTATTTTAAAATAAAGTATCATAAATCAGATCTAAGCGCGAGCTGTGGTGTAAGCAACATTCGAAGGGCTTTCCTACAATGCCGTTCCAAATGTATGAAAACATAGTCACTGGAGGTTCAAAGGGCGTGCTAATATCACGTCGATTGTTTTGACTGTTAGGATTTTCCGCGCATATTTTTCGTTTATTGGTTTGTCTGTAACATAATCACTCTATAGTAAGACTTGATTTCTACTATATCTTGCCTATCTTCGGCTCACCTCCGTTTCAGATCAAGACAAGATGCATGTTTGTTGCTTTCAAGGTGTCGAAATAGGACGGGAGCCATAGCCACGAAAGTTCTCCGATAGGCCAAATCAATGGGCGAATGAAAATACATGGAAGTAGATTGTCGTCAACTGTGTATTAAAATACTTTGCTAAGAGAGATTGTCAAATGTAAACACACTAAGGAACATTAACCATTTGTCTCTGCAGACGGTGTGTGAGAACTGGAAAAATTCCTGTCAGTTCGAGGGTTTCGAACAAAGACGGCTCCAACGATATTCAAAATTACTCCAGTGACCACAAGACACCTAGAGAAGGTGCATGGAGAGCTAGACCATCAACAAATATTTCTAATACAGTACATAAGTAACAAAAAATCTTCAAATATAGTGGTATATACAGCTTTAATAGGATCTGGTAGATCTAAGCTACTAACATGAGTGATTATCTTTTTATCGATGATCGTAATTGTCCTGTACACGGTGAGTTCATTATCACAAACAACGACTGCCTCGGTAAACATAATAACACTTGCGATATTTACTTTTATAATTGTCAAATATTGGAGGTGAGGTGTCTTCGCGCCATATGGAGCAAAAAGTGATATGGTGGTTAATAGGTTTGTAAATTGGGGTCGTTTGCAAACAGAGGCAATTTATTTCTTCAAAGGTCTACCGGAAGAGTGTAAACGAGATAGCCCAAGCACAGAAAAGACTAATTAAAAAATAGAACTTCATAACTTGGATACCATGTGTGCTAAATAAATACTGTTTCTTATTATAAAGCTTTTAACGAGTCAGGGGTTATATTTGCTGCCTGAAATGTCATGGGTTTCGATACAGTAAATAATGTTTTATCTTTGTTTGGAAATTTAGTATAACTCTGAGACGAATATTTTTTTATACCAACTAAGCCGCTTTAACAAGTCTTTTAGAAATTGTGGTCGAATAGTATTACTAAACTAGAGTAAGGCCCAGATATTATCTGCGATCCATTTTTCTATTATAGACGATACTACCAATAATTTCTCGTCTTTTTGAAAGCCAGTTTCAGCTAGAGTAGCCAAGTTTTCTGAACGCAATAACTAACTGGGTGCTTTTGTATACAAACGAGCAAGAAACAGGTTTGAGCAGAAAGGAACGAAGATAGAAAAGTCCGTTACTGAAGCTAAATTGAAGTCTATTTGTGCATCCAGACATGACGAGTGTGTGCACTTCTTCCCTTTTTCTGTTTGTCCCTCAGAGTATGAGTTCAAAAAGTGTAGAGTTGTGAGTTTGAAAACTACAAAATGCGTTCCGATCACAGGAGGCCAACGGACAACCCAACTCCACTTTTATGAGTAGCCGATTCTCTAGATGTTTACTTCCTTTTCTCGCTCACCCGTATTACCACACAGACAAGATTTTCTCTATACTGAATAGCCTTGTCCTTATAATACAGTCCTTTTTTCATCTCTTCTGAAGCCTTAGAATGTTTGCGGCTATGTCACCTACGGTGCGTCAAGGCAAAGAAGATACAAGGACGTTTATTTTTCCTCGCCAGCTAGGCGTGAGTGATTGCGAATGTCTATCTATATATGTCCAGATTTTTCTTAAGGAAAACATTGTAGGACGGAGCTGCTGCAAGTCACCTCAGCAAAGTACCATCCATTTATTAGTTAATAGGCTAGTTTACTAGCTTTCGAATATGCTACCAAAAAAAGAAGCATTCTACGGTTCTTTTCAAAAAGAACATTACAAAATTTAATCTGGGTATAAAGATGAGACTCGGCAGCGCGTAATCCACTACTCGTATATTGTTTTCAGCTTAAATAAAATTCTTGATTACAAACAACTCTTTTTAAAATTCTAATATATATTGTTTTGCAAATTAAGAGTATTTGCCGAGCCTGAACTTCAATTTTCTCCTAATAATTAGGGTGTACCTCTGCTAAATAACATCAGACTTAACAATAGACCCGTTGAATATATCCGTCTCAAAATTCCCTAAAAGTTCTTAGTATAAAAAAGCTTAGCGCTGTGTGTCAAACAGTTTGGCCAACACGTGGCCTCGGGTATATAGATGCGTCGCTTTTTTTTAGTTGCCCACCAAAAATGAAAAAAAAAATGCCAGCAAACGGTGCATATGCGCGCCTTTGAAATGGCTTTAGGAGGAACTAAAGTGAGTTTGACACATTCATACACGAAGAGGGGCAAGTTTGAAGATTAGCAGGTACGTAAGTAGACAGATAGATGAAGGCACAAAGGGCAGACAAAAAAAGAACGTCAAATTTCTGACTGCTTTATTCCGTTCCTCAGGCATTGTCGAAGCGTTGTTGTTATTCGTTCGTTTGTGCCGACGCACTGTGGAATGGCTTCGTTATTCAAGAGCAGACGGCGTTGAGGCAGAGTTGTCGACGGGGCGCCTCAAATCGAGCAAAAATTTAGGCCACGTTTTCTCACGAATTCTGCGAGGTGCTTCAAGGATCAAGGCAAAAAGTTGGAGCACCAGAACGTAAAAATGTCTCTAGAACGTAGCGGTGAAAAAAACGGGTTCCTAAGGCTATGGAACCCGTGCCGCACCCTCTCGAAAGTAGAACGGATCGGTTGTCCTTAATTTTTTTCATAAATAAGCTCAATTGCGAAGAAAGAAGCGCCATTCCATAAAATGGGATCGTGTCTCAAGCGGAGAATTTTCGAAGGTGCGAAGGAAAACAAAACACACTCGGAAACAACAGATGCAAATAAAACCGTAAAACCTGTGTTTTCAAACTTGTGTTATGTGCAGCTGACGCCGGCAAACAACTACTTCGCAGGCTCTTATAGCGTCAAAAACCGTTTTTTGCAATGAGATGTTACTATGATTAAAATACCACCATAAAGTCACTAAGATAAAATACTCACACACGTTTAAATTTGTTATGTTCTAACTACAGACTATACGTAGTTTGCTTGTATATACATATCAATATGTTTGCACTTCGTTACTAAAAATGAGAGTATACGAGGTAGAACCGGAAACGACCGTTAGGCAGTACTAAATCTTTTAGTGGTCGGAGTTTATTTCACTATTTATTCATAGATCGCATCTAACAACCTGTTCAGCCTCACGTTTTCTATACAAAAGGCACCTATATAGTCGCCTTATAGCTAGCGTACGGTATAAACCGAATTCCTCTCGTAGACTCTTACTCTCGTAGCGGTTACTTTTAGTACGAAAGCTGCCGCCGTTGGTATATGCATTTACTTAACTTAACCTGTTAAGTTTAAATAGTCGGCTAAAGAAAGATCCTCATGTTAGTTCTCGTGCCGAGACTTCTTAATTCGTCTTTCTCTACAATTCATGGATTCACAAAAGTGAGGTACCATCTAGTTACTTGAATTAATCTCATTACTACGCGACGGAAGGTCAAGGCAATCGCAAACAAGTCCTCCCTTCGTCAGCTGCTCAGTCCATATTGTCAACTTGCATGCTTTTAAACAGCTACTTACAATGAATGGCGTTCTGACCATTTGTCTATAACGAATATGTGCAAAGATCGGTTGGTGGTAGAGCAGGCTTCAAAACAGACGCGAAATCTCTGTGGTGGCTGTGTATCGTTCTTTCCTTATTTATTTTGAAAAAAATAGAAGTAATAAATGAATGAATGCATGAATAAGTCAGTGAATGAGGTCAACCCCGCATCGACTGTTTCTATAAGACAACAGTCCACATGCAACACACAAGTAACAATTTTTATTTATCTGTATTCATCAGGAAGTATTTGCCGCGTGACTGAAGGCCATGTTGTTAGCAAATATTTACAGACTATCAATTACTATGACAAAGTGGATAACCGTTATATCTACGCAATTTAGCACTCAACTTGATTATGAAATTCATTGGCCATATTTCAATGAATTGAATCCTAAGTTACTGCGTGCTTTGATGTCGGTCACATAGTGGCAATCATTCGAGTGTTAAAAGAAAGAAGTGTTAATAAAATCTCTCCATTCTTTACGAGTTTATGCTTACAACAATTCTTGAATTTAGCAAATAACCGTATGTCAGGACGGTAGGTCCCGGGTATGACATAAATCATGCCCGATTAAAACAACTCTGCCTTTAAAAACTCACGAAGGCCGCAGTAATATGACATTTGGCAAAAATAGAATCTGTTAGCTGTGGGTCTTCCAAGCTCTGCTGTTTCAGAAAGACACATGATAGTTAAATCCGTAACTATGTTTTAACGATATAGAATTAGGTTCAATTACGCAGTTAATTAACGCCATTGTTATTGATGTTAGTTATCAGTCCATGAACGGAAATGGACACGTCGACTCTGTCGAACATCAGGTAACATGCCCACTATCGTTGTTGTGGCGACACAGTCTGTTGCTAAGGGGCGTTACCTTTGTGTCAATACGCTAATTCAGTTGTCCCCGTGTTGATCTGGGTGCTGCATGGCACCCCCAGAATGTCAGACTGGATGATGAAGTGCTAAGATGTCAAGACTGTTGATGCATCAGCATACCTAATACAATATCGTATGTTAGTTATATATATGCTTGATTGTACTAACACTCTTTCAATTGATAAGCGAAATGAGACGTGAAATAATATTGACACAAGGACCTAAAAACAAAGGGGACTTTTATGTTGTTCGAGATTTGCGGTCATTACGACCATGGTTTTCGAAAAGAAAAGCATAATGGATGAAAAACACTTTTTACTTAGAAATTACTTTGAGGCCACCACCAGTTGCATGCCATTAATGGTCCGTCAATGTTGCCCGTCCTATTTTCTGTAGCTCGTCGCAGGCATCGATGGTGTCAGAAAAGTAATTCAAAAAAGCAAGAAAAAATAAACCAATGCAATTTTTCGTCCCCCGCCATAACGCATCATCATTTGCCCTCTTCCTTTCTACAAACCGTCGACATTTTAATGAAACCTTGATCTTCCCTCCTCTCATTGTTATCGCCATCTTGGCATTAGTTCGTCTTTCCGCACGGATGTTTTTCTCGCAACTCCTACATCGTTATTATAATCCGTTTTGGCTGGCGACAAGATGGCTGCGTGTGTTTTACCCATCAAGTAGAGCTAACTTTAGATCATTGCCCTGCAAAGGATCGGGGTTTTGCGAGTGATATTGGCGCTAGTGTTGCTGACCCATAACCCTAAACAAACTGTACGGCTGAGCGGAAGGAATTTAATAAGGTGCCGACCGTGGCAACAACGATCGAGTTAGACTCTTCTTTTACTCCAGCATCAGTTTCCGTTGGCAGCGGTTAAAATATGAAGTGTCGCCGACTTTTGCCGTTGCTATACAACGCCGCTCCCATCTAATTGGACTAACTTTTTAACGTATAGCATGCGATGACAACGCATTTTGGTTGTCACTTGTGATTTTGAACAGTTTTATGTATATTACTCATTTGAAAATAAGCCGTAACGATAGGTCATATGATGCTTTTGAGATTCTTCATCGATTTAGCCGCTTGGGTATCAAAAGCCACTGTACACACACTTATTTTTCATGCGTATGGCATAGCAACGCTCTTACGATCACCACCATACAGTTTGCATCTATACTAAACATGTAGCGTGTCGCAGCTTAAAAAAGGAAAAAAGAATTGAAACAAGAATGGTACTGTTCTTAATGACGCTTTTAAGACAAAACAATTTATTCAAACAACAATAGTTTGCAACGTCAATGAATGCTTTAATTTCGCACCGAAATTAGTCACGTATTCCATTTCCGAAATTGTGAATAGTTCCCCAACAGTGATTTCGTGTAATACGACCATTCGGTCGTTTCAAAACTTCTTGAGGTTTCACACTTGTTAAAGGAATGACGCTTCATACAAAAAAAACAGCGGATCCAAGTCATATTATTTGAAGTTAAAAAGTTTAAAAGAGTGGAAAGGCCAAATTACTTAAAATACTTAGACGAGAGAAGTATATGTTCGCCCCAAAAAGCCGCTAAGCTCCGACTTGAGATTCTAAAACTGACAAAAATAGCTCTTTCTATTAGAGAAATAGCGTTTTCTGGTTTTGTCAGGTTAATCCCTAAACTGGATTTTTAGAGCCGTCACATCCGTACCATTCTCGAAACACATACAAATAGGGTAGTGATGAAGAATCTGGTAAAGAGTCAAGTTCTTGCAGCCGAAAAGCTTTATTATGTAAGGTACGTATGTACAGTGTGGCTATTATTCTACACTTATTTATTTTACCATCGTTGCTCTTTGACCGAAGTTCAAACTTGATTTACAGTCTTAGCCATAATAAATGTATGCTTGTGTTGTTGATAGAGCAGACTTATTCGACTTAAATAAGATTGACGTAAGAAGTGTGTACGGAAGGACTACATGAAAGAAAAACGACGCTTTAATAGCGAACCGAGTAGCGTTAATAGGAATATGCCACTGGAACTGTTCGAATCATAAAATAGCCTAACTTAATTAATAATAACAAGTGCATTGATTATTTTTCCTTTCTTCCAAATAATGAGCTTCTTTAGCATGAGGCATATATCATCTCCTTTCGCTTTACCATCGCCATGGAATAGATACACGACGCAATAAATCATAGACATCACACTACGCAATGGCTAAAATAATCGGCTAAAACAACACGACGTAGGTAGGTGGTGGCTGGCGTCCTTAATAGGCCTTACTAATTAGACTACTCAAACGGACGGGTCTCATATAT
>NW_019215524.1:0-10490 GCF_002532875.2 Varroa jacobsoni | reverse complement strand
CTTATAAGTGCAATAACTACTTGAGAAAAATTAAGGTTTTTTAATTATTATGCTATTTTTATTTCTTTTTTTCTGTTATAGAATATTACATAGAGATCAGTTTTTTTAAGCTTATCAGCATTTGCTACTTTCGTACCAGTATAATGGTGAATTCAAATAGGTCGCGTCTGTCCTTAATGGAAGCATCTAACAAGAGTGATCTCATCATCTATTTGGCTTCTATTTGAGGTACCAACGGCGATTGATCCATGTTCACATTATCTATGCGGACTATATATGCTTTTTATGGAAGAAACGAGAAAGAAGAATACTCTCCCCTGTTAGCTTATTTCTGCGGCACATTAACGGCGTGACGTAAGCTTCAGCGACGTTCACCTGGGAGCAAGTTGCTGATCTGCGTGAAGTTCCTCAGGTGTGAGCAGCCTACCAGTTAATGCTTTCCGAGAAGTTTGCCTCGCAATCTCTGTCCCAGTTTTCATATTAGTCTATCCGAAGAATTTTTCACATTTCTGTGCTTTATTCGGGATTCAGTGCAACTATCTCCAGACTCGATCGCTTGAAACAATATTAGCCATGCGATCTAATGGACGGAGGGCCGTTCCAACAACCGATAAAAGTCGTATCGGTGGGTTCTATACTGAATCTCATAAAAGTAATTTTCTCTCAACTTCGTGAATTCCAGTAGAATAGAGCGTATAGTCGCCATAGATTTCCGGAAGCGGAAGTAATGCACGCTTCTCCGTCTCCGACACTATGTGTCTAGTTCGTACCTTTGAGGGTCTAATGTGTCAACAGGCATCGAACGCCATCGTCACATAAATATATATGTGCGTCGCATACGTACATACATCTTTTGTCCTTGTTCGTGTAGGGGGTTCGTCCTCTTCTGGGGTAGTGACTGATTATCGTTTTTAACCATTGACGATTCTGAGCCGATAGAAATCCAGGTAGTCTTCAGGCGAATGACACAAAGCTTGCTTCCCTAACCAAAAAAAAAAGCAAAAGGTCGTGATAAACAAATTGACGCGGGTATTTCTAAAGATACTTTTCTGCCTTATAAGGTGCGGTCCTGACATGAAATGCTGGATAAGTGTGCTAAGTTTCTCTCCTAGCATAACGTCAGAAACAGGTCTGGAAATGTTTGCTATAAACCGGAGGCGGAAACTCCCGACATCGAAGAGAGATTACATTCCCGAGAACTGCGTCTGAAGGTGTGTTTCGCTGTTTCGTTCGTAGCAATTACACTTTTCGTTTGCAATAAAAACAAGTACGTTTGGCAGCACAACAACTCTATCGACGCTATGTGAGATGAATGTCATGATTATCATCTTAGCAGCTATCGTAATGAAGTGTGATTTCCGTAAGAGCTTTATAAACGGGACTTGGAAAATACTCGAACGTATTTATATTGAAGCCTTTATTTCTGCAACGTGCAGAAGAACGAGTACGTACCTACAGCTGTTGGCGTTGACCTTTATACCAGTCGAACAAGGGCGTTCTTTATGTCTACATTATCGACGAGTATGTCGATAGGGCAAATGATCTTCTAACACTTATATGTTGCCTCTTATGATACTGAATAGTAAGCATGTTCCTCATTCGATGCACAGGTTAAAAGTAGAGATAAATCTAAGCGAGTTGCGTGTCCGGTTTATAATGGGTTTTCCAAATGTATGCATCCGGAGGTCGCATACTGTGTCGTTAACAAATTCATTTATATATCGAAGCACTTACAGGAAGCAAGCATGATGCTGATCTGGAAACAAGATTTTCTAGAAATTTCAATTTTTCCCGAAAACTTTATATATATATTTAATCATATTAGATGCGGTGATCTGATGCAGAGATTTCAGACGCGCAATTTTTGTACAAACTGTCGACACTTGATTGTAAAACAGACATATGGGAATTACGTATGCAACAATATATTTAATAAATACTTTCCTGAACTTAGGTGCCACATTACAGGGAACTAAATGGAAAATGGCAGCGGTCAGATCTACCTTTACGCTGATCGCTTCGTAAGTGAACCAAAGTATTGTATTAAGTATAATAAAAATCCACATGTGTCTTTAGAGAAGGTAGCGCATGCCGAATTTTTCATCATTGGACTGCTTTTCTTCGGACACGCTATCAGAGATGAATAAACAGTCATTCCCTAAGCGTGTAATTTTCCATTCAGACGGTCAGAATCGAGTGCGTAAATCTAGTGATCCAGCGCCTTTGGAACGATATGTCTGAAATTTTTTTTGAAGTAAAAAAATCAGCAGGTCCACAGTCACCAGAGTTTTAAAAGAGGGCTCACGTTGCATCACTGAGATATGGTCAAAATTATCCCAAATCGTAACTTAGCATCTTACTAGAAGGGTAACTTTAATTTCTCACACTATCGATTCAGGTTACTACGATGGTTCTTACCTCTCTCCCCCCTACCCCCCACCCCACCCCACCCCACCAGTAGGTGGGATTTCTAATGCTCTTAATCTTTATTTCAACAAACTTTTCCCACATTGGCCAAATGGTGTATTTTGCCTTCGTTCAATGGCGATGCTCACGGCCCTGGCTAATTGAATAGCATCAGTAAAGGTGGCCTAGAAATGCCTCAAGTGTACTTGAGATTCAGTGTCGAAGATATATGATGGCTTTCATAAGTAGCCATTTGCGAAGGCACAGACTAGTTCGTTCGAACCAGCTTCGGTCCGGTCAATCAGATCCGTCCCAGTAATTAATTATGCTGAACAATTGGACCAGCATCGTTTGAGTGAATAAAATAGGCTCTGATAGGGTGTAGACTACCACAAGTCGTCGCGCAAGCTACAACTAGCTCTCTTCAAGAAGATGCCGCGTAGGTGTAGCAGGGACCTATTTGTAACTATGACATGACGCAGAATGAATAGACTAGATGGTATTTTTGCGACACGCGGCTACATTTTTTTATTTCGATCCGATGTAAATTTATCGGTGAATTGCAATTTTACGTGGAGACTAAGCTGGCTTTCGAATTTCCGATCTGCTATACAGTTCCCTTTCATTCATATAGGAAAAAATTTTAATGCTTGACTAACAACTGAACAGCCCAGGTAGTTTACAGAGTTGACGGAGCGTATTCAGACAGACAATACAGACCTGCTGGCTTCGCAAGCTTTTCATAGATATACAACAACCTTTATCTAGGCATCCGCAAATCTTCTGTAGATCCAAGCCGTTTGCTGACAAAACTGCAAAAAAAGGAATAGAAGTCGAAGCATTGAAACAGTGCGAAATATAGACCGCGTCGTAGGCAAGTCTTGAAGACTCGAGCCCGGTCAGATATTTTTTATCTAAAACAAGAGAGCATATTTTTTCACCAGAGCTGTCGTTCTACTTAAAAAAGAAGCTTAATCGGTACTCTGCTATTGAAATTTAGTAGCAAAATGTTACAACCTAAAACGTTTATGTTGCATGATGGTACTGCTGACTCGCAGCTATTATAGGTCTATTAGACTGTCTCTTTAACAAAACGCAAATAATAGTATATATTTATTGAGTTAACTTTGAGTCCGCATTCAGTGTGAACAGGGATCCCAGCTTACTTAAATCATACTTTGGCAGGCAACGAAAACGTTCCCACGAAGTTCGTTTGTTCGTGCGCTTTGTAGCGAGTCGCTGCTATTTCCCGACTATAAATGGTAAAGTTCGAAACATAGCATCAGTGTAGCATTCAAGGCCCGAATCAAAATAACCTCTTTCATTTTTTTATGTATCACATTTATTTATTACTTAGTTATTATTAAGGTTTATCGTTACGCCTGGTAGCATCAATTTGAAAAAATATTCCGTCTACACACAGGCACCAAAACCAATCAGACTGGCATTTTCTTTTGGACAATTAGAATACCTTCTCGCATCTATTTCCACAGGTATATGTCGACGAGGTTCATCAATTTCGTCTCTGAAATTGCCCGTCATAACCATAAAGTGGAACGAAAAGAATAATTATTCCTAGCCCTTATCGGCTTTCCTTTGCCGTCTGCGCTGTATCCAGCCTCTGAAGAATCTGTATAATTCATTCTGATACACACGCTGCTATATTGTCTAAGGCAGTAAATTATATCATTGAAAGGTCTGATGCAGCTCATTTGATCAGAAGAATATTGTCCCTGTCCGTGTTTACTGACGCTCTGGCTAAGTGCTTTGAATTAACAATCTACTTCTCCATTTTGCCCGATGTAATAAGACAGTGAAAGACGTAATAGAACATTGAACGGAAGATGTTTTCGGCTCCTGTGAGCAGAAATCTTTAACCTATACTCGGCGTAATTGGACAGCTGTCGTTAGAGGTTCGTTTGAGGCCAATACATGCATAGCTGAAATTGATTCGCAGCAACAAACGTATAAAAATCATTCGGTGGATGTTAAAATAAATGCTTAAAAATTATTTTGATATTATCTTTAATACGAGATAGCATGTGTATCATAGACATGGTGTTCAGATTCTCGGATCAGAAAAAAACCGTCCCTCAAGAGGCTCGACAAAACGGAAGCTGGGTTAAATTCCATCGTGGTTACGGAGGTCCTGAACGCTTAGCTATTATAGCTGGACCGAAACACAGATGAGGGCGGCGAAAAAATGCCTTGGAAAAAGAGCAGTAATACGAGCGATAGAATGATAAGTATAAACCGCGATCGAAGTTGCTAGACGCAGACGGAAGATGGTTAGGAAGTTGTCAATTGACTACGTTTCAATAAGTTAATGAAAATAACTAACGTAGAATTGTATAATATGGAAACTGGTTACAATTTAACAAGAGCGTTGAAAAGCTTTAGGAGACACTGAAAAACAGAAATTGTGGACAACATAGGTCTATAAAATGTTATTACGTATGTAACTATTTCTAGTAACGTACTATTACGCACAGGAATGTGTGACACAAATCCTCCTTCAAACAGCAGAGATTGGCATAGCGAAGAATAAACACTGTAATATCTAGCAGAACAGTCCTATTGGGAAGCTCAGAAGGAAAAGACGCCAAGCCTCAAAACGTCACCAGAAAACCATTAAGGATCGAGCGCGAGAAAGAGAGAACATAATTTGTGGGCACAGCACAAAAACAAACGAAGGAATAATTCATAGTGGCGGTAAAACATGTTATTACGGAAAAAAAAAACGACTCGAATAAATAAAAACTAATTGCAATAGACGGAATCCGTACCCCGTTGCAGTGTACTTAAAATATGCAGAACAAATCGTTGAAAGCGACGAGGAAAAAAATGTTGAATTCGGACGAAATGTCATAGTATACATAAGTAAATGCTCTAAACGCAGAGAAGAACTTCGACAGATACTGAGTGTTTTTCCAAAACAGGAGCAGGATTTGGGGAGTTTTCTTTTAAGATAAGATACGATACGCAATGTTAATATTCTCAAAGTACATTGGCACAACGATAACATATATTAGTAAAATGGATACGCTCAAATAAGTAGCAAAAATAACAAGAGTAAGCTTACTTAAAGCTACAGGTATAGTATGAAACCATTATAGTTTTTAAAACATTCTGAGGTCTTTAGGGACAAAGGGAACACGAAAATAGATACTGAAAAATGCAGTAATAATGCAGACTTGCGCGGCCCCATTCAAGATAAGACATCTGGGAAGTAAAAATCGATTTGTTTGATAGTCTAATTAATGGCATTATAAACAGGTCTCGTTCTAGAAAAATCTATTACGTACGGAATAACTTTATCTGCTCCGTTGAGAGAAAAAGACACTCACACCGAATTGTCGGCAGTAAAATGTCTGTAAACTTTTTATGGTAACAAATTTACGATCTTGCCCAGAGTTACCATTTGAACGCAAACGAACACCTGCCGCCGTAGACCAAACACATTAAACCGATATCGGTGCATATTCTACCTTTCTAGATTTCTCATTCTTAACTTATTCAAGATTCGAAATGTTTATAAGTAGTAAACTATTATTTGTCTTCAACTTTTAACTTTCATCTACAAAGCTGACTGCTGATTTCTTTTTAATTAGTCAATATTAGTGTGCCCGATGGGTCTCACGGTCATTAGCTAGGCTAGCTAGAAAAGGCTTTGATTTTTGGAGTTTTGAAGCGCAGGCGATAAGAACTTTATGAAAGAAAGGTTAGAGATTTTATATGAGCCAGAAAGGAGCACTCTGTAAGTAAAAATGCTGAAAAGAAGAGGGGAGCAAAAAACGGGGTAAATAGACGGTATAGCCATACTGGCTTTAGGAAAAGAAAGTATAATGCAAAGCAATATATATGAGCAAATAATATTATATTATTTTGAACCGGTGTCAAAAAGTCAAATAAATAAAATTGCGATCAGCAAATAGCGATTAAAGCTCTCAGGTGCTCTATAGGTAGGACTTGAGTACTGAGGACAAGGTGTCCTATACGCTGTTTTCCTAAAATAGTTAAAACTGTTTGCAAACTGTGAAATAGGTTCGTTAAGGCTCGACACTGTAAAGGAGAAATACTAGGAAATAAAATATCAATTAATAACATACTATGATCAATTAAATCACACAACTTAAAATCAAGGAAAGCTTTCATTTTTAATTTAAATGTTTTGAGGTTTACGTCTATTACTTAAGTATGTAGTTTCTTCTCAATATAGCTACGGTCTGATCTGTGCTTAGGCAAACACTTGTCTCTACACGTAGTTACGTCACGACTACATTATCCCAAAGACAACACGAATAAAAAAGGCATTCTATAAAAATAGTTGCAGATAAAATGTATATAATATGTCGTTCATAAACATCTACATATCAATATGATTAAATACTCCGTGTAGTCCTAGTAATACACAGTTTCTATTATTTTCGGGCAATATATATATATGTATATATCATTAAATAAATATCGGTAAATATATTTACGCTTTATTCATAGGCAAGATACTGGCCTGACCTATGTTACATGCTCGAGTAGTATAAAACTTCAAATACTGTATGTTTGCTAGGTGAGCTCAACACTTCTCGATTTGTGATAGAACACATTTTAATATTCTTCGGTTAGGTGTCAAAACGCACGTTCCGTTTTTTCGCACGTTTATTAGGGTGTAAAACACGCTTATGCCAATGGACGAATCCGTATTAAGCCAGTGTGGCACCTCCGAAAACTATAAACTGCTGTTATAGTAAATGTTCATTAAGACCCACACGTAAAAATATTCGGCAAAAGTCTTAAAAAACATATTTGACCTTGGCACAGGGTAGCGTTATGGACTTATAGAAGTTATAGTTTGCTCCCAGCATAGGTTCTCACTCGAATATAGCCAGCCCTTACACTCAGTTTCCAAACTGATCTAAACTTATGTTACGTACGGTTACGTGGATAAGTAGGAGCGTCTTAGGCACTTGCTTCTTGTAGCACCTTATCATGAAGTCAGCGACGCCCCTGATACTGAGAGGGATGTTTTTCTAGTAGCAACGTTGCATGCTCATTGCCGATTCATCATACAGTCTCTAGGTCTGTATTCTTCAAAGCGACCTATTGACTGTCAGACAGAGAAAGAGGTATCGAGCTATTGTAAGATTGTAGGATCTCGGCTTTGTAGTGAAAATGGTGGTTTTCAGGTCGAGCTTTTCCAACTTTGCCTGGTTGCGACTAATTAGTTCTTCTTTCAGCCGCGGCAGTATAAATGCAGCACAACAAAAACACGCAACGGAATGACGGCTCCAGTAAAGCGTATCTCAAAGCGATTTTGACTACTCTATCGTTCAACTCGTTCAAACTATGCCAGCCTGGTCGACTACACACACTATAGGCACGACTTTTCTAAAGATAGCTCAAACCGAGTTTCATAAGTGAATCATGCATTAAGAATTGGTTCCTGGTGTCCATCCAGCACGGTAACACCACCCATAAAAAGTAATCATATGCAGGAACGGCGGTAAGCGCGACACATCGGTAGGCAAACATAGGGTGCTGTTACCCCGGAACCTAGAACAGAGAAATAATCCGGCACGCGTAATTCCGTACCTACGCTGCTCAATCAACTTTGCTTTCTTAACCAGCGGGCCTAGCATGATGTCTCGTCATTCCGCTTTTAATCAGGTGTATTTTCAGCTTGTCGGAAACTCGTTCAGTCATATAAAATCTCTCAGCCTTATTTTCGCGCAGAAAGCCAACTCCTTCAGCAGCGCAAGGCCAATACTTCTTCATTTATAACAGGCCCTGATACGGGCAAGTAGCATTAAAACTTTGAACAGGAGTCGTTAAGATAATTAGTCATTCAAGAAAACCTATATATGGCCTGGCGATTAGCAGAGGGTGGTAGTAGTGAGCAGGCGCGCTAAAAATAATTTTCGACTCGTCCTAACCGTATCGTATCCTGTTTCGAAGGTGTCATTTACGTTTAGGAATATCCTACCCCGTCTAATATAGGCGAGCGTCATCATAAAGTAAGCATCTGGTTCTAGTAAATAGTCTTACATTCGAAGATAGAATGTGATGGTAACTGCTTGAGACCAACCATGCCTCACGAATGTAATGTCTGTAACAAGATGTGAACTTGCCAAAAATCAGACCCAAATACCGGAAAAAATTTGTTTGGAAACGTCATCGGCACCTGCCCGTATCTTTGGATATAAGTATGTCACTATATATGAAGGGACAAACATTAGATAAGTTTAAGGGTTTAGTTAGGGATCACTTGCAATCGGTTATTGTAATTAGTCGAGCACTGGCTTCACAAGAACCTTCTTCCTCTACGATGAGTAGCATTCCTCTTGTATACACCAACAGGAACTTGTGGACGCTATGAGATAAGACAACCTTCGACCCAAACCGAAACAAACGTAAATCATGTCCTGCGTCATAAACATACATGATCGACCAGGCAGAATGCGCATTGGATATTTAGGTAGCAGCTTTAAGAATCACAAGATCGTGCACAAGTAACGTGTATAGACGCTGCTGGCAGAGCTGTCTACGCGTTCCAATCCCACCGTATTAGCGCATAGCTCATGACGCGTCTTCAAATTGCTGCCGCATTTTTTGAACGCAATCTTAAAATGCCTGAGAAGTTTGGTTTCTTCTACGAATACCACGGTTGTTGCACCCAATACGGTTAAACAGCTTCATCAAGGCTGAAGTGACGCGAATTAAGCGGGCAGCATAGTCAGATTGCAGTGCAAGCATAATCTTATTCACTTGGAACATTGACCTTACTCACTTTTGCACTGCGAGGGCGGGAGGGAGGTAGTATTAATAAAACCAGGAACTCGGGACAGTTCTCCGGGCATAGTTAGGGCGCAAACTCGATGGTACTATCGAAACTTAATCCCAAAAGCTTCAGTTCCCTCATCAGGACAGCGCCATCCGCTAAAGGGGCCACTATAAGGGCAAAGGCCTGGTAGGCAATCTCTAGCGCTTAGTCCGATCACTTTTGTTTGAGTTTCGTCGCAGTCTGTGTTAGTGTAACGGAAGTAGTCGGCATATTCCGCTAACTGAAGCCCGTAATTGTACCGTACAGTGAGGTAGCTTGAAGGAACCAACTGGTCTCTCGGAGTTTTCAAAGGTCCGCTTAAAAAACTGGCACTTAGCATTTCATGCTCTATCGGACATACATTACGCAATTTCATGAGGATTTCACGTGGAAAGAAACAATTTTCGATGTCTAGCTTACCAGCTACGAACCCGTTTACGCTCTTCATTCCCGACGGGCCCCGGTACACTACTAAGCCAACCGGCTACATCTACTCTACCGCGTAAGACCCACGGCCTCGAGTTAGGACCTTTCACTGGTACCGTCCGCTCATGGCCTCTTCTCCCTTTTCTACCGGACGGAGATGACCAGCGAATAATAAGCTTTACCCAAGTGCATTGGATTAGGTGGGCATAAACGTGTGTTAAACATTTGCCCTCTGAATGGTGTTATCTGACAAACCAAACGCGCGCGGGTTATAGGCATTGGCAAAGCTCTGAATCATGTTTTGTTTTCGTACGTTAAACCCTGCGTTTCTGCCGAATGGCCGATGGGTGGTAATTAACTCTTCCCGGCCGGCAAAAAGATTAATGGAAGAATATTAAAACACCATTTAAAGCTGAATACCTAGCGATGAAATTTTTAGTCATGACAGGTGCCATCGATGGAGAGTTCGAGGGCATAAATTAGTTTACGGAGTTTTCAGTCGTGCCACTGCTACTCCGCAAGAGTCGTAAGTAGACATATAATAATACTGCAAGGGTTCTATCTTCGTTTTTTAATAGCAGAATTGGAGTCAAGCTAGCGGACAACCAGGTCTCACTCTTTTATCTCCGGCATATTTTTGCGGGTAGCAAAAATAACTTTACCATGCAACTTTCATGGTAGGTGGAAAACTTCTGTAGCAAGTTCGTAGAACCTTTACAAATCTAGAACATAGCTCGTCCGCGGCTCTAGAAAGCAGGAAATAGCAGAAACGAATGTATTAATTAAAAGTCGGTGCTAAGATTGCAAGTTAATTAATACCTTGCAGTTCGTATGAAGAGCT
>NW_019215523.1:0-10546 GCF_002532875.2 Varroa jacobsoni | reverse complement strand
ATACGAGGACTGCAAAACATTTCGAGGTCAGGCATTTTCAATTCAGAGATTTTTTCTTGCAACTAAACATACACCATGGCATGCGCTTTTTAATTGAAATAGCCACTTCTCTATGCATAAATATATAAAGTCAGCTTCAAATGTACTCTAGGGCTTCGACTGAACCAGAAGGCAGTGTATAGTCCAACGCTGTGGACAACCTGAAGAAATTCACGTTGAGATAGATCAAGATTGACGTTAAATTAACAGCTGCCGTCAGCGTTCCTTCTAAACAATTGCACCGTCCACGTTGTACTTATTGTAAGTCAATAAGCTTGTAAATTAACTTACTAAACTACTAGTAGCATAGGTCCAGCATTTAGTCACCTTTGGCAAACCCTTGGTTGTGCATGTTTGACGGATTATTTCTGTTTTTATTAACACGTTCAAGTGGTCAGGCACAGGAGACACCGTTGTCATTCGTGGTATGCTGATACGTTAAGGAACTTAGAAGACAGTAACTGTAGGAGCGGGATACGAAAAAGACGGAGCATCGGCATGAAAACAGAATTTTTAACACCCCGTATCGTATAAGATGAGTAGACATTCTCAGCTTGAAACGCTGCGCCTTTGTCAAGAGCCAAAGCGTGACCCCTAACGACCTACTAATGGCGGTGGTCGCTGCAACTGTTGCCACGGCCAACGAACAATGATATAGTTAAGCTACATGTAACACGACAGTGTAGATAGGCGACAGGGCTGCCTCCGAAGAATACAGTTTTTTCGATCGATGCATCTGTATACGATCGCATCCCATGTTCATTACGGCCTTTGTTCCTCTCGTCCTGGATGCAAACGGCCGTGAATTACGAAAGTATTAGTACTAGCAAAAGGTCCGTTTCGAGGAGATGCATCGTAATTAAATAAAGGAAAAAAGAAAGTCGACCAGCTGTACTGTGAACGAACGAAAGAGTTCGGCATTGCTGTTACTTTTAGATGGGAAAGAAGAAACAAAAAGGTAATATTTTTTCACTGCAGAGGAACAGCTGATAGACGAAGGCGGACGGAAAAATAATACTGGCATGGTTTATACGAACAGATTAGGGGTTTATATTTAGCTCGTGCGATTTTGCCACCAACGAAATGAATATGACTCGACTCACCCAAAACTTGTACTCTTACCATCCTACAACGGAATATGCTAAACAGCGCCTGGTCCGCGTTGGTTAACATTTTAAAGGGTCGAACTGAATTTTGGTAGAGGTAAAACAGCCGGCAAATCCTAAACGAATTTGCTCTTCATTGCAGTTCCGCGATAAAAGAACCAGTAGTCTAATGTATAGCACCAACAGACGAGTGATTTTACTACGTGCCTGACTAAACAAAGATATACGACGTAAATCCTGTTATATAAACTGTGTGCGGAAAGCAGCTCCTGTTTGTGTTTGATCAACACGCGTTTTTTTAGGGTGAAACCACTTGTGGCCATGTATGAGTCATCACCAAACCCAAAGAGTAAGCTCTGTGATGAAAGCTGCTATGATCCTGTTTCATCGAGGCATCGTTTGCAGAGTGAACTTTTAGAACAGGACCATTAATTCTACTTCAGCTATTTAATTACATATGTTTCGTGCGAAGGTAAAGGAAACTGATTAATTTCCTTTTGCCTTCCAGAAATATAATTGATAGAATCGTCACCAACAACTCGTATACGCTCGGCTGGTACATAGATTATTTTGAAATGAAATTGGAAGTGTCCTATTCAACAAAAACTCAATCGATTTGCGGTCTAGATTACCTATACGCAGCTTGTGCTCTTCCCAATGTTAAATATTGATTCGTTGCCTTTAGGACTTTTACGTACGGCACACACCATAGGACATATATTACCATTCTTGTCTCTCAAAGGTACGTGAGAGCCTTTATACTCCTATTGTCTGACGGATGTTTTTAAACCGGACTGAACAGAAGAACACTTGTCGAAAGCAAAAGCACAAATGTCAAGATAACGTCTGATAGGAAAATTTCGTGGAGTCAATATCGCGTCAACAGAATGATGCTCTTCATTCCGACACGGGAAGCAAAGTTGTCACGGAATGATCGGCTCTCAGCGTTTTCCAGTGCTCTTGGTCTAGTAGTGACGAAAGCCATGAACATTTTATGCAATACCTGTATATATCTTCAAAAAGCAATTTATTCTGTTATTGCCGAGGAATCTTCAGTCAGGTTCAGCGTTTAGAATTGCTTTGAAAAACACTACGCATTATATTGAACCTTGAATGAGCAGCCGGCGCAATCGGCATGAGAAATTTACTGCTAAATATCATGTAAGTAGACACTACTTTGCCGATATTAAAGAATACGTGTTGAAATATTAGACACTATGTGAAATCATTTGTTTAAATGATTCTTCTTTATATATATATATATAGAGATTGATTTGTTCAGTGAACTAAGTGACGCAATTACTGTTTGTGGTACGTGGGACGTACGCCCGCTTTCTGATCCGTACCTGTTTTGCATTTATAAGTGCATACGAGTGTTTCTTTTATAGACAAGTTCGTTGTGCTATATGTACTGTGACACGTGAGTTACTTTTGACTAAATGCTCATAAATCGTAGAACAGAATAGACAAATGTCGTTATCTCTTATGAGACTGATTCGAAAGAATGACTCGATACATGTTTCACAGAAGTGCTGGAGGACTGCTAGGCTTGTCTCCGCACAATCAGGGCTGCATCATATTATTACCATCGGCTCCATCTATCGGTAGAAGAGAAAAACGTACGAGGCCGCATTGTCGCAACATTATTTTTATAGTTATGAGGAAAGTGCTAGCTTATTATCATTTTACATTTTATCAGTACAGGCACACAAATAAAGGCCTTCTAGAAAATCGCGCCGTAACACCTACAGGCGACTCGTAGAAAACACCTAATTACACAAGTAACCTTTAGTAGTCAATTATCAGTTTCGACAAAAACGTATCATATAAAAACAAAAAAAAAAAAGGTAATTATAACATAACTCTATGATGAACTTGAGAATTGTATGTTTTTATACTAAATAAACGATTCCACCAGCGTGAAACCATCATATTAGCTGCTTTTTTTTCAAGCTCTTCACGAACGTGTCGTATCGAAGGGACACCTGAGACAAATAACACCGAACAAGGTAAAAGCCGAACTCGCAAGCATAAATTTAAGATCAGTTTTAAATGTGATAAACCACATTACGCTACTGAGGCTAACGAAACAGCCCATCTTCCACCCTTCATCCCTGAAGGTTTGTTTTTCGTGTTCAACATTTAGTATACATATGTGTTTAGAAATTACTTTAGCATCAAGCACAAAGTCTGTTTACGCCCGGATTCAAACCTTCGTGTTTTTAGATCTAGCAGGCAAACGTTTTACCCACTGCGTAATTACAGGGATATCCATGGAATGTAACTAAGTAGGATATGTCCATATGGCCAGCACGGCCCTTAAAACCATGTTCGATAGTCTTGTATCAAAGCCGTATGTTCTATTTTTTGGTATATTTTTGGTAGGTCTATACCGCGTTCATATCGGTAAAATACTAGGGTAGGTAAGAATAACTCATCAGGTCAACATGTCAGTAAAATGTAGTGCAATCTAGAAGCCTAAATTCCAAGATATCAGCGCTGCTTTCTTCCAAATACATGACAAATAGAAACGTCGATGATTTTTAGCTGCCGTATCCGTAGAAAACATATGTCAAAAAGTCGGCTAAGTGCAGTAGTATAACATAAAAAAACCTTTCCGTTTTTAAGTTTTTTTTTTTGTTCAGACAAGCTAAGGAAATAGAATCCTTCTGGAAATGTTTTCGGAAGTGTACCAAGCTGTGACATGCATAAAGTGCTTATATATATATATATATATATATATATATGTAGAGTACCGGCTTCGTTTTACCGGCTGGCTGTGGTCGCACTTCCGCTTGAATGATATAATGTATCCCATCGTCCTATGCCGGATAAAGATATATGTATATTTGTCACAGTTGAGTTGACTCACGTTTGAAGCCAGTGTATGCAATATACACTGTCGCACAGATTTTTGTAACAATGCCAATATCTACTAGAAGTCTTACGGAAGATCACGACATATAGCTATCTGAATATTTATAGTCAACTTCTGGAAGAGAAAACGGATATTTTCAGTCAGAAAGCTGGATAAGCCTCATGACAGCTTAGTGTAAGACGTATGTGTCTGCCAATGTTTGGGACACGTTGTGGTCTAGGTTCGAGCCCGGGATTAGATAGACTTCGTTTCATGCTGGAAGCTAGCCGTCTTGTAAAATACCTAACGGTAATACCGGACGTAAAACTCAAAAGCCTGATCGACTATTGCTGTAAGTGAATAAATAGGCTGCAGCTTAACTGGAAGAGAAATGGAATCGATAGTAAGTAACTGCGTTAGATTATACCGAAGTTTAAGGATACTTGCTTTGTTTAGGGACCCATGCACTGGCACGATTTAGAATGGATGCAGCGAATTGCGTTAAGTAAAGCGGTCGTAGAACGAAACTGTCGAAGAATTGTCCTCCTTGTAATCTGTTATATATTTTTTGTGTATTCCTTGTCCTTAGCTCTCTGATGGCTAGCAATATGGAAGTTTCAACTTATACGTTTTATATGTATGGGCTGATATGACGAGTACTTCAGCGGCTATTCGTATCCGAAGTGTTGACGGCATAACAGGCCAAGGAATCCATCCCGACGTAGGATGGGTTCTTAAGAGCGGAGACACGAGTTACTAGTTTTCTATCTATGGTATCTTGGGGCAAAATAAACACAATAACATGTTAATGAAAGATTGACGGGTTTCTCCACAATATTCAAGGTCGCTTCGATTTATTTAATTGCAAGCATTGCATGCTGGTCGCAGTTTTCCGTACATCAACTATTACGTCAATTACGAGGAAACGCTGGAGAATTAATTGGTCTGGTTTTGGAGGCGTTCCAGACACTGCAGAATGATTGG
Source organism: Varroa jacobsoni (assembly GCF_002532875.2). Lineage (NCBI taxonomy): Eukaryota > Metazoa > Arthropoda > Arachnida > Mesostigmata > Varroidae > Varroa > Varroa jacobsoni. The sequence continues at coordinate 5,560 of NW_019215523.1, read as the reverse complement.
CGATTAGTCAGACTTTATGGTCTACTCTCGACCATACAGAGATCCGGAAAGTCAGTGGACGCATTACAGAGACGTGGGTGGGTTTCGCTCTTTTCGTACCTAACAAAACTGTAAAAAAACAATCGTCTCTACGGCAGTCGGAACGAAAAAGACACAGTAACAAGACTGGTTTGTTTACTATGAATTCAAATAAACGCTTCTGAAATAGTTATATGAGGAAATAATTATGACAAAAACTTTCTAACGCGAAAAGATCTTGTCCCACTACTTGCTGTTGTCTACGCTAACATCTTCCAAGGACCCCCATTTATTTTGAACTACCAATTAATTGAGACAGACTGGTAATACCCAAAACACAGCACGCCATATTGCGTTTATCATAATAGATTCCTACGATTTTCAATTGACACTCACAGAATACCGAATCGTAATATCGAACGTAGCAAGCATTACTTCATGGCTGTAATGGTTAGATGTGTGACCTTTTTCAGTTTATGTCGTGCGTATTCATTATTTCGTCGCCAACAGCTGTTGTTGCCTGCCTACCTGATTAAGCCTTCCAGATAAACAGCGAACACAGAATAACCCAACGTGTTCATAGCACGCCACGGACAAACACGAGAGGGTAACAGAAACCTTCAGTCAGGGCTATTAATACCGTTTAGGAAGACGCATCATTATCTCCTTTGTCGCCTTATAAGACCTTCATTTTTTTTCACTGTAATATTTATCGTTCTATGCGTTTCGCCTCGTCTTCTAAGTGGCGCTGGACCGTTTGGGCGAAAATAACTGCATTTTCAGTGACACGAATGCTAAGTAGATGGAATCTGCAGTTCGACCTTGTTAAGGCTACATCTAGCTAGGGCAGAAGCCTATCGTTATTACACAAGGACAACATCTGTGCGTTGGCATTATTTGGCAACAGGGATGGCGCCCAAACAGAAATATGTTTTGAAACTAGCGGTTTCTTTGCTGCATTTAATTTTGCTGATTAAAACTAAGACTGTTTCTAGCTTATAAGTATATTGGCAGTTGTTAAAGAGATTGATTGCCCAGAACGGTTAACGTGCTTGGGCAAGGAAAATATCACTCTTCTAGCAACCCCTCGTTGATCTATTACGACCCATTTCGACGCTCTTTATTTGATGCTATCGTTATTGCATTGTATTATACAGTAGATGTGATTGATTTTTACGAAAACATCGGTGGCAGCAAAACGCAACTGGGCATTGCCGGACAGACACGTACACACGCTAGATGTGACATGGTCTGTCATCTTCTACTAGTACGAATCGTATTTACGTGGCTCAGGCAGCTAACATCAATCGGACAAGACGTTCGTATACGAGTTAATTACTAGGGTAAAAAGAATGGAAATAACACTATTCGTCGTAATGGCCGACGAGTCCGTCTACTTTCTCTCTGTTAAGTCTATAGTAGGGAGTACATTAAAAGCGTATAAGCCTTGCTGGTTGTGTCATACCGACGCGCCCGTATCTGGTCACTTTCTGTTCCACCTGCAGCCATAGCAACTGGATTGATAGTGACTGTTGCCCATTTTACGTCGGTCTGCTTATCTATGCGTAGCAGCGGAGCGCTGCAATAACTGTGTAAGAACACACACTAACGCTATGAGAAGACGTCTAGACACTGCGAAAGTTAACGTCTTGCCTGCGTCATAGCCGTCCAGAAACAGAAGAACGAGAAGCTGCAACAGGAGCCTGTAGCGCGCTCGTTTCACGTGCGACGTATTGTTTAGGGAAATGATATCGGATAGTTCGTGAGTACTAGTTTTGTCGGTTAATAGATCGCCGCCGTGGATTCATATGTGCAGATGGCTGATAGTAAAAGTGGCATAAAGATGTTTCGTATCTGCAAACATACACCTTGTTGGCTGATAACGATAACGGCCTGACCATAGATTAACTAGGATACGACATGAAAGAACCGTTAAATGAACACATACGTGTAGATGGTTTTGTTATCTCGTATCTGTTATGGCACAGGGAGGCAGCTACGTGGTATTATCATTATTTCAGTGGCGAGAAGACTGGTGCGCTCTAAACCTTTGCTACGTACACATTATATGAATACCTTGTCACAGCGCTATCACATCAGTCTTTCGAAGCGCAATACTACTTTCGAATGTTCCATATTCTCTTGATTTTCCTGAGGGCTGATGTGATCGAAGCAGGCCAGCAAGGATCATTTGTGTATTCACGCAGGGGAACCCTTCAAGTCAAGCAAAACCAAAACCGGTTGTAATAGGTGTCGAAAGCCAGAGTGAAGAACCTTATCATAAAGGTGTAGACTACGGTTTGCTTATTCATTTATCCACTTTAGTACACTGGAAAAATATAACTAAACAGAAGGCTAACAATATGTCAAGTGTATGTCAGTCCGATCTTAATGCACTGCATTGGTAAGAGCTAGCGTTCATTCGGTACGCGTAAATGTCACCCAACGATACCCGGTTCAGCGGGCGCGTACCAGCTGCATCGACTGCTAGGCAATAGCCGTCGATACGCAGAATACTTGTAATCTGTGTAATTGGAGTGTAAAAGGAGTGGTCAATCAGAGATACTCAATGACACGGCAGATAGCAAAAATCTACGTTTTTTTGGAAGCGGAAACCGTGCTGACGTCATTGACGAGCTTTTTTCCGAGGAAGGAGTGCTCAGGTGTCCTTGGGTGCACTGCCCGAAAGTGCGTAGACTTCCAACTATACGTTGTGGGCTCGTTTCCAGTGACACAGTTCACAATGATCACCGCCGTCAACGTTTCAACGTGAATAGGACAAAACTGCAAGCGGAACGTTATGAAAGTATTCCTGGTCCACGTACATGATTATTGGTATATATATATACACACGTCTACGTGATTAAGTTCACGTCTTTCGATACCTAAACAATCTTTTGCTTTTTTTAAAATTTCTCATTATGAAGCGTATACTAGAAAAGACACGTTAAGAAACGTGAGTGGATTTTTCAAAACACAGGCCCCCCTTTTATGCGCGTTGTCCACACTCGAGGCTCAATGTATACAACAGGAAGATACTGATGCATGCAAATTTCACAGAGATGTTGTACCTAACGCACTGCATTTACGACTATTGTCGAACAGTACTATTTCAACACCGATAGATTCGTCCCATGTCTTGGAAGACCATTTTAAGAAAGATATAAATCATTAGATTTGGTCAATAAGAGCGCAGAAGTTTAATGTTGGTCGCTGATATAGCATGCGTGTGAAAACATTCTCGGGACGTCAAATTACTGGTTACACAAAACGTGATCAAAGAAATTTCTAAACGACAGTTACTAAGCCTATGATTTTTTTTCGAGCTTATTATGTGACCGTAGACTTATTGTAAAGGATACAATAGGCCTAGATGTTTGTAAAAGGCTACTCATCGAACGACGTTCTGCGCTGAGCGTTGAAACTATCGGGCCATATTACAAGCCATTACTCTTTTCGAAAATCGATTCACCTGAAGTAATTGTTTAATTGTAATAATATATATATATATTTTCTTTTTAATAACTCGTTAATAACAACTCGTGGTTGTTTCTATTTTTTCACATATTTTTTTTGGCTGTATTCGTTATTTGCAATGCGAAGCTCTCTATGCAATAGCTTCCATGGCTTCTTACCGGTGTCCTGTTTACAAAATCTTATGGCTAGCTAGAGTAAACTACGTTGTTAAGACGCGTTTCCTAGTCTAAAACGCATTTCCATATAACGAACGTCACATATATATGCGGTGCTACGCTCAAACGTCCACGACTGTGTGTATCGTTTTTATTACTGCTACGAAGAGAAAAAAACCTGTCATGTTTATGTAGACAAACTCTGCAAGAAGCTACCTGTTATTCGTAATGGCATTCGTAGGTTGGTGACTGATCACCTATGGCGACTATAGATACGGTAAGGAACGCTGGTCTAAGGCGCCGTTACCAGTTGGCCCTGCATCATACATCTGGTAGCCTGGTTACCTCAGTGACACAGACTCAATCCCTCGATTATGGGAAAAACTCGTGATAACACAGCATAGTACATTTTATCCGCCGTTAGTACAAAGTCTGAATCGTTTAGAGTGGCTAAACATGCGCTAATCCATGCGCGACAAGCTGTAAAGGCCAAGTAGTGGCATGAAGAGCACGAAGTTACGAGGACCCGTGTCGGACGTACAATGTTTCCTTATCATTTTTGTCATCTTAAATCAATATAAAGATGAAGTGAGGTCAAATAAACACTTCAAGCATCGTTAGACTTATTACTGGTCTTATGATTGACACAGTTTATTCACAAGTACCATTTTTCAGAAATTGTAACTATTCAAAGGCGCGATTCGTCGCAAGTAGTCGTATATTTTCCTTTACCGACTGCACGCCAAAAGAACTATCATCGAATCCGACAAAACTGGCGGATTTTTAATGTTGTAAGCGGAGCATCCACAACGCAGTTAAATGCGCATACGTTTTTTCACTATGAAAATTACGTCAACGATACCCTCTACCATGTTATTTTTTTAATAGATGAATTCGTCTGACTCCACGTAACTTATATAGAGCAAATTTTTGACGAAGCTAAAAAAGCTATTCTGAAACCCATGGCACAGGATAATAAGCAATGGAGCTACTGATAGATAATTACTCACTGCCGGATTCTCTTGTCATCTAGAGAATAAGTTCTCAGCTAGCTGATTCGTGACGACCATTAAACACCCTAATATGTTCGTCCGATTTACACGGAGCCGCTGTTCACCGGTGGCTAAACAGTCACCACAAAAATTATGGAACCTAGCGCAATACTTAGGCCCAACTTTTTTCTCATACCAGCCTGATTATCTTTTAATAGTAGGTCGTCGATGAAAACAATTCCACAAACGGCTAGCCTGGTTTTGGGACAGGTGCGACCTGTCCCAAAAACAGGGTAGCCGTTTGTGGCCAAAGTAAGGACAAGCTAACTAAGTGAGCATTTTATTTCGGTCTTGTCTTAGTGGTTCGTAGGTAGCTGTTTTTTTGTTGTAGGTTACGTTTTCTTTTTACGTTTCTTCATAGATCCTGGGTACACAATATCTACGGAAAAGAGCGTGTAACTATCGAACAATAACTGACAACTTTCTGTTACCTAAGGAAGCCATAGTTGGGTCACTCAAGCCAATGCGCCCATAAACATTGCGTTGTTCGCAGAATGTTTCGGAGTGAATTCGGATCGCGAGTCACGTTCTGATGCTTGCTGCCACATTTCACTTTGCTATGCGGTCGACCTATATCTGGTTTGTATCTCCCCCCTGTTCCCCTTGTCATCGCAAAGGCGATTTTCGCAGTTCGTATGCTCGCGGATACCCTATCCACGAGGAACTCCATCTCCATTTTGTTGTACGGTAAAAACCATCGAGCGTCCTATATTGTTGTTTGCCTTTTGGCTACTTTCAAAAATGACTAAACATTGGAAAGTAATCGGACTATTTTATTCTCCAGACAAATTATACTGGTGAGGCGTCACACCCGATGCGAAGTACCAGCGGTGGTCGCGCATTGCACCAGTTGACTAG
>NW_019215522.1:0-10650 GCF_002532875.2 Varroa jacobsoni | reverse complement strand
AGCACCTTGAAAATGAAGGACATACAGTCCTTATATGATCCGCATATGAGCATCACATCTTGCTTTGTACTTTATTAAATAGTAAAGAATACAGTTAGTTTCATCTTAGTTTGAAGTTTAATGCTAATTTCTTAAGTGCCATTAACTAACCGCCGTTCCCCTTCCATAGCGTCTTCGTCGGAATTGGTGCTTCCTCTCAGGGTAATTGCTTGCGCGGCCTTAGACAACAATGCACTATCTGCACTTTGAAAATTATAGCAGAAAGCCTAAGTAGTGGCCTTTGGGGTAGTGGTCACATTTGAGAAATCGGCCCTGCAATCGACACAAACGTCCCAAGCCCTAACAGAACACTGTCTACATTTTTCGTGAATAATAATCGAAATATAAAAGATTATCATCAACAAATAATTTTAATTATTTGAGTTTAATTGTGTGGGTTTGGTTGAACAATTCATTAGACACATCGTAAATAACGTAAGAGTTGACGACTATACTGTTCCTTGTATCCCTGAAGATCTATAACTACATTAGTTCTTATTGTTCTCGTACACGGGCAGGCGAAGCAAACAGGGTGATGTAGTCAAGCGTCGAGGACCGCAATCCTCGAAATAGGCCAAGCTTTTCAGTAGTTATCTTTCGTATCAATAAGATTAAGGATCCTGATCGTACCATACCGCAAGAAGTGCGCCATTTCGACGACCCATCATGCACAATCAGTGTTCATAGATAACGAGCAGAGAAGCTACTGCGATGTATAACGTAGCTAAATCTACCGAGTAGAGCACGGTATCGCACATTCCCCAGCTGCTACAGCTGTGCTCACCATTGTTTTTAATGTTGCCACGACGGCCTAAAAGGTAACGAAAACCATCCATAGGATGTCACAACATCGGACCCAGATCTCGTAAGGAAAAGAGTGGTCGACCGCGAACCCACCTGCTTACGCTTTTTTGTTAAGTCAAAGACCATTTTTGTCAAGTTAGCGAAGTAGAGAGTGTTTGCAGATGAAAAACACGTTTCACAGAATCACTGCATGTTCTTCAATATACTAATAGAACATAATATTTCCCGTTTTCAGATAAACAAAGCCGAACTTCAAGAAGCAGATAGGGTTATGAAGGCAACGGCAAATGAACTATTATTGTGAAGCACTTTATAACACTTCAAAGAATTACTCACTCTTTCGTTACTGAGAGCACTTTGTGGTCAGTATTTGTATCCCTGGACACGTAGAGGTAGATCTACGCGGAACGGCACTATACACGTTACGTACCATTGAAGTGTTATTTGTTTTAGTAATCTTCATCGACTAGCACCTCTTTAATGTCTTTCGATTAGTGCAGTATTTGAAAAAGGCACTTTCGATCAGATCAAATGATCATTGCAGAGATTATATTTAGACCAATATTTGCTGGCCAGTAACCGTGTTTTCCGTTGTATCATCCCGCGCATATCGCTTGCTGGTTGTGCGTACTTTCAATCGACTATGTAGCACCTCCCTCGTGTTACGTAATATGCCCTAAACCTTGATTGGTGCGTCGATGGCATCTACGAGAGCACTCACTCTTAACTTATTTGGCGAACCCAACCCGTCGCTGTAGGACGATACCTTTGATGTTAACATATATTTTAGGTAAAGTTCTCGTTATTATTATGATTTCATTATCGATTGCCGGTCTCCTACGGTTCGTCCTCCGGCGAAGATCCAGAACAAAGCATCTTATTTTAGCTAATTTACTGGTATCGCCTAGAAAAGGTTCTCGATTAAGCTTAGGACCGGAGTGTGTCTAGACCGGGTGGCATACACGGGTTCAGAGCGACTGACTTAAAAAAGGCTGCTAGTTAGGCGCTTTTTTTTTGTAAAATAGGCTTGCTGCGCTGAGGACCCTTAAGCGGTCGTAAAGACTTAGGTCGCCCGCTAGGGTGCGAAGAGGATAGTGAACATGCTCAATAACAATTGAACACCTATATACTAATTTGATAACGTTAATAGATAGTATGCTAGTCTAGGATGTTTTTCGCGTCCAATTGTACGGCTATTGTACCGCCATAACAAGTGCGGCCGAAACACGTACGACGGTTCGCCGGGACGACGGGACAAATCATCTTCGCGTTTTTGTGGATTTATCGTTAGAGAAATTTCAAACTGGCTAGATTATTTTGACAATTTCTTTAAGGATATACCATTTGTATAGTATGGTGGGCGCTTTTCATGTCGGTAACCATTTTGATAGAAGAATAAGTGCGCTTTATAATATATTATTGCTATGGCCGGTAGGAAGCTGCAAGAAACACAAGCTAACGTATATAGAAGCATTAAACTTTCCCGGGCGTCTTTATATTAGTGGCTGTTTGATACTAGTGGGATAAGTTTCTCTGTTCGACTCCATAGTGCCTTCAACGCTACTCATTAAGTTCGCCTCTAGTGAACATTTTGTAGTTCGTTGCTGTAACAGTAGCAACGTAAACTTACCATCACTCTTGCAGTCTGGTGCGTATTTGAAGTAATTTATTTACTGTGGCTTGCCGCAGGTATGGTTGTTTACGAAATGAATGGTGCACGAGACCGACGGTTCACCGTCGTGCTAATTATGTGTTGTACTATAAATGTTTTTTGTTTGTCAGCTTTTTCTCCGGTGCAGGTTGATGATTTAGAATCAATTTTAGCTAGAAACATATTTGTGTTTAGCTTGATATAATTTTGCATCCACAGTCCGGTTAAGCAGACTCTGGAAATGGTTATTCCTAGAGTCCGTCGCATGTGAACGCGAAGCACACACATTATTATTGTTGGCATTTTGAAGTAGTTATCAAGGTATTCGAATTCTTACTACTTTATCTTTTGGATGAGGTCGATGTACGGAGCGACAGGTAGAATTGATGACAGACATTTTGGTGAACTTGTCGTAATGTACTTTAAAGATAATCGTGTACCTCCTCGTATACGGCGACCGCTGTCGTAAATAATAATAAGCACATCTTCAATCAGTTCCCTTTATTTATAGAAAAATAACAAATATTAAACCGTTTCTTAAAAAACTATTTTTGTTCTTCTTCGACCTTTTAGGGTTTAGGGCTTGAAGTTTGTGACAAACACCGCTGGATTGCTAACATATCAGTGGACGCATATACGGCCAGTCAGAAATATTTAAGCCTTCTCTACTGGCTCCCTGTTTTGTGGAATAAATATTGGCCTCGCTTTTGGTCGCATAAAGAATTTCATATACATTAAACGTATCAGGCAATGAAAGCAATAACAGGCAATGCAGTAGGAAACAGTTATAATCGTAAGGCCTTGTGCCACAAATATTTTGCTGATGTTGATCAAGCGGGCCTATCAGTTCGTAATAAGAAAATCTCTTTGTTGTACCTGGTCATATACACACACTGCTCGTTGCGTATCATAGATCTATTTACTCGTCCTACCTGCTTACATTGTATTAGTCTTGGCAAGCAAATACCAGAAGCCATGACGTGAATAATTGGCCATTTAAGGTAATACTTCGTTCCTTTCGCATTTCCTCTTACGATGCGAGCTACATCGAGCTGCCAGTGTTCTGAAGACAAGCACCAGGCCGAAATTTTCAACTCCATGATGTCAGGAAGGAAAGGCTAGGCTAAAATGTTCGCCTTGAATAGTCTTGTTTTTGTGTTGTCTTGTTGTAGCGCTCGCCAAAGTCCTAACCTAGAATATCGGCCTGTTTTTTCATGCTTTGCAAGGGTTGCAGAAGTGGTGTAAAAGTACAGCACGAAATCAGGGCTAGCGAGAGTGCACCGACGGATTTACAAACCGCTATTATTACTGCAGATGTTACTGAGCTGATGGAAGCGTAATAACGTCACCAGCGAGTGCATCAGGCTGTCTGAAGAACCGGGGAAGTGTACTTTCCGCACCATTGAGCGTCTCCAGCCCTCGTGGCTGATGCGGTCTCTTGTGATTCTATTGAGATTTCTTTGGGGTTCCTTTAACTAAAGGCGAACATGTTTACGAGCAGGAAGAGAATAAGACAGAGAACGAGAAAAAGGGAGTGGAGCCGATTACATGATTCCGTTGTTGCCCTAAGTCCCACCTTTCTCACGATACTTTTATCACTAGAGTTGATCGTAGCACTCGACATCTTTCCGTCAGGATGCATGCGATAAGCCTAAAAACACTGGCCGCTATCGCCACTGTCAACTCCCCTTTACTAAAATCATATACTCACATACACGCGTCCATTTCTAACGAAAATCATTTATTAAAAGCTTGCTGAAGTGGCCACAATGACGCCGAAGACGACGCGGCATTTTAAATAGCTGTAATCATTGCAAGACATGTCCGGTGCACGCATATTGCCAATTAACTAAGGTGTCAACGACGCTCGTCGTTGAGGGCATGTTGCGATCTACAGGTTTCGTAAGGGCTGGTCGAAGGTAGTAGCAAATGTTGCTTAGTAAAATAATATCCCCTATTTCACCACAAAAGAAAATCGACTGATTGCGAGATTTTTTTGGGTATTTAATATAATTGTAATCTTATTTTAGCCTGTGTTCGCAAACATCGGTATACTTTTAGCTATTAAGCAGTCGCTGTAAGGATCATCTAGGACGTCGACCTTTTTATAGAAGAACTCTTAAATACTTAACTGTTTAAATTCTGCATGGCGCTAACCTTTGTCATCTTCGTACCCCCGTTCAATGAATACATCTATTTTATATGAGTGCTGCATTTCCTTCCATGCAAAACGGTAACTCAGCAGATTGCCCCTACGTACGCATGGTATTTTCGTAAACCAACAATAATCTATATCGCTTCTATTGATAATATGTCAATTGAACCGGCTGTTTTTGTCACTGTAGGAAATTTAAATCAGAAAGACAAGCCCTATTGAAATTTCGTTCTAAGCTGATAGGGCAAGACCGCACCCGTTCGCCCCGACCATTGCCACCAGCCCCTATATATATATATATATATAGCTTCTTGAGGGCTTGTCATAGGATTCCGAATGGTGAAGGCATGGGGCAAAGAAGGACAACAGTGGTAGCGGCATCAACTGCTCGGCATGTCCAATGTATGCAAATGACGCTTGATTTAAAGTATAGTTGTTCGTAACGTACCGGATATAAATTTTATGATAATTTCAGCTCCAAGATAGATGTAAGTTATTTCTCATGGTAAATTTATGCTTTGTGAATAGTTTGTTATTTTTCAGTCAGTGTACATTCGCATAATATTTATCTAAAATAATGCATATAAAAGAATTACATTATTAAGTACATGTGATCTATGGCAATGTAAGCTCGTGTTAAAATACAGGTAAAATCAATTTTGTTTTGATAGATTTGGCTTGCTCTTAAAGAGAATCTTATTTGCCTGAGTTTTCTATAAATATAATACCTCCTTCTTATAGAAGATGGTAACTTGGCTAATCAGTTGTATGCCTACTTACAGAGGAACAGCCAGGTATTCTAGGTTTTTTTACTATGTGGTTCTATGACTAGAGGGAATCCTGTTGCCCAAACGACGCATAATTTTTTATAAAAAGTAATTGTTCGGAAAAGTATTTAGATACTTTATCAATGGCAACATAATTCTCGATGAGCTACAATGTACATACAGTGTACCATAATTCATAAAGTTGACTTTACATGATTTTCCATGACCATGGGGCATCTCTCAAGTGTGCATGCAATGGCACGTGTCTTAACTTGATATCGTTTTTTGTTTTAACTTAACTTCGTTTTTAAAGGCGCTACTTATTTGGCAATAACTTTTTTTTCTTTGTCTACAATTGCTACTCTAACCTGTCGGTGGCTTATAAGCTATTTTGACTAAAAGATGGGTAAAAGTAAAGTTATCAGAACAGGTCGATGGGAAAACGATCAGTCAGAAACATTTTCCGTGCCTCTTTATTTATAACATAATAAGAACAATGGGATTATCTCCTATGTTATATATTTAGTCTCCCCATCCAAGCTGCCGGTTGACGAATCTATAACCTGAGTTGAAGTCGCTCGAGGACTGAGGCGATAGAATTTATTTATGACCTAGGCCAAACAAATACTTACCTATTGGCAAATATGTGGACGGCATACAATACGCTTCGAAAATTGGCTCGTAAAGATTATAGGAGGCCGTTGTCTACAGCGACTGATTAATGCGCGTACTAACAACTCAATAGATGAGCTAATGATAAATTGACTTAATATGTTATATATGAAAAGAAAAAATAACGTTCTAAGCGATCAGAGTTCTATGCAGCAGAGATTATGCATTGCCTAACGACTTATTACGTAGTCATAACGCTTGTCACTAGGTGACCGTATAACTGGCTGTTGTCTAACCTACGTATGGCGGTAGTAGGCCCTAAAACATTCTAGATAATCATCCTTTTAGAATTATCACCTGGAAGTTCAAATGATGATTTTTTTATTCTCGATTTGTTCGTGCAGAAAATCTCTACTAACGTTATTAAATATAGCTACGACTTGCGTTAGTAGATTGTCTCCTATTCGTATAACAGCAGTAAGTGACGCACACGAGCTCCCTACAGGTTAGCGCACTGACCCATCTACGTAGCCTGAGACGCATAACCAATTAGACCTTGTTGTTGTAAACCAGACCAATACGAGGCTGTAGCAACATGACGCGTGTGCGTACAACTTCGGAGGCGTCTTGAAGCCGAAAACCGCTTAACGAAATTGGTTTGCCACAGTTTACGGCTTTTACTGCTAGTCTCTAGCAGCTCTGGTATTTTATATCTGCCTGGCAACCGAGTAGCTTTTCCGTCGTTTAGCCGCTAAGCAGTTCCGGAAACTACCGTCACCCAGTCTATGAATGAATTCATGTTTATACAATTATGAGTAGCCTACGGACTTCCTCTCTGCCTGTTTCACTTCCGTCTTCTTGGACCTGTATCGTAATACCGTTTCGACAATATCTCGTTTTATACAGACATTAAACACACACACAGACACACACACACACACACACACAAGAGTCCCGTATACTACATGCATACATACACAAACCTGGTTTGAATCTCTTTAGAACAAATTCTGCTATACGCCTTAAAGGCGGGGGCATAAAATGACCGAACGTAGACTAGATAGAGTAGAATTTGCCTTAAAGCGATTAACTACCATGGGTCAACCTGTGCTGCTTAGACACAGGCATTTCTACGGTGCTTCCATCCACTCCATGCGCTTCTCTATCTCTTTCGTTTGCCAGCTTATTGCGTCTTTTTTTTGGGTGCGACACTTTAGGGTCGTCCATACGAAAGACGGGCGCAAACCCATCTAAACTTACTCAACTCGCCTAAGACCCAACGCAGACACCTAGCACGCGAGGCACGCATACGGGCGTGCTTTGCAGAGCGGCCGACAGGAAGACGCGTTCTGCAATAGCGGTATAAGTGGCAGTTGTAATAAGCGAAGCTGTAAACGATATCGTCCAGCCTAGAATATAGAAGCATGCATAGGCGGTGTGGGCCTTTCTTTTGCACTGAACAAAAACAAAGGGAAAACATGGCAGAGTCTCCTCTCACTTCAGTAGCATGGTCAGTTCAGCAGACGCTGTTTTATTCGAAGCAGTACTGGGTTATAGTGTCAGCAGTCGAAAGAGCAACAGTCGCACATCGGCACAGTCGGTTACATCTTCCTCCGGAATCGAAATCTGGAGAACAAGTGCTATTTGCGATGCTGATGTGGGTTGACTGGAAGAAGGTGGTGGAATGGGCAGACGACGATGACGGCGCCGCCGGCAGTAGCAGGCCTTTATTTTCAACACTAATTTCCTGTTCAACTGTGCAATTTTTTCCGTCTTCCTGCGTGCGACTGTTCATGGCTACACTGAAACTGGAGGTGGTATTGATTGTGTCTTTTTCGTCAGGTTCATTCCCTGTCTAACGGCTCACCTTGCAGCAAACACGCGAACGAGCCTTCACGTATCATGGACGGAGCGCTTTCCTGTTTTTAAGAAAGGCATTAATATCGCATCAGTTTAAAAAGAAAGAACACCGGACAGGAACGTCCATATCACAACGGCCGTCCAGTCGGAGCAACGCAGAGGAGAGGATACTGAAACAGAAAGGCTGCAAACGTCCATTTGTCTGGCTGACTGTGAACAAAACAAAGGAAATCGAAACAAGTGTCCGAAGCTAGTGTTGCCAGCTATATTGGTATACATGGCTTCTACCAGAAGGTGGTATGTTAGGTAAAACGTTAGAAGATCTTCCGACCCGCCAAACTGTCTTCTGATCTATCATAGACTAGCAGATATTAATCGCCAGCCCCTTGTTCTAGGTCTCTAAGGTCAATGTAGCTAAAAGATCATGCTATAAAAACTGACAATCATAGTACGAATTGAGGTGAGTGAAACACAATTAGTCAGAAGAGGGCCATGAAGATAGAAGAAAATCAGCAGTAATACGACTGCTGAAAGAAGTGTCTATTAGGGCTAAGAAGAAGGGGAACGTAAATAAAGTATAATTAATCAATCTTAAGGTTTACTAGATGTCACGATGTAGTACTAATAATTACAACCAAACGACAGACTTCCTATAGTCGGCTAAGGCCTTGCTCACGAAAACGACAACTAGGTCGCCTTCGCATACGTAATTTACTCGGTAGTCATACATTCAACAACCTTGGACAGTGCCTTGATAGGGAACACCAAACGCATTTAAAGGCAACAAAGTTAACACCATGGCTTTTTAATAGACAATAAACTGTGCGGACATGTGTCGTTCTGATGCTTGCAAGTAACTAAAACGCAACAAGCAAACTTCCGTTTCGCATCACTCCGCGTCCGTAACAGTCCGTTACATTTTTTGGTTTATGAAATAACGCCAACGAAGGGAGACAGGAGAGCACAAACGATAATTAACAAACATACAAAATCTATTTATAGAATATGCATCGTAACAGAGCTCAGGTTGAATTTTTAGCAGCCGACACAAAATCAAAGTAAAGCAAGCACCTTAAGACAGGCTAATTTTCACCAATAAATGAATCTGTGAAGACTTTTAATAAAAAAAAAAAGAAAAAAGGTAGGAGATATAAATAGACGTATAGTCGTTTTATCGAGCCCTGTAAAGCAAATCCAGACTTGTTTCGTGTATGTTTCGTATGATGAACTGCGCTAAAAAAATTACAAGTCACGCCACCTTTGCGTTAAACTGTCGAAAGTAGGTGTCTTTCACTTTACTTCAACACCGTCGAATACAAATGTAACAGAAATTAATTATAACCGCCTATTGATTACGTAGCAGCAGAAACGTTGGATGAACTTTGCGAGCCAACATAACGATTTTTCTACTAACCCAGACCCATATCCCGGATATAGAACGATACTTAAAAGCCGTAGACAAACCGCCATTTTGTCATACATAGAGTTTTAGCGACTTTGTCCGATTCTTGGTTCTGAGACAGAGCGAGGTACACGACTAAGCACCATTTGGGCTAAATGGAGTCCTTTCCGTTAGAGCATGAAAAAAAAAAGCCGGCCACTGGGACCGGCTGGCCAGCCGGCCGGCCAGCCAGGCTGTCGGCTGGCTGGCTGGTAAAGAGTTTATAAGAGTAGATTTCTTTGAGTTGCACTTATTTTGTCTGTCGAAGGCGTTCATTTCTATGGGAGCTGCACCATGAGGCTGCGCCAACCAACTGCTGATCTTTTCCCGTTCGTCTGTCGCGAAGCCAGAAAGATGGCAGGGAAATAGAGGTGTGTAGCTTCCGAGGCCCGCTAGACAGGCGGCAAGCCGCTAGCGTGCGCCTGTGGTGATACACGGAAGGCTTTCTCTCTTAATGGACAAATAAATCGCGTAGGCTTTGATTTTATTGGCGACGGGTCGGTGCGTTTTATGGGGAAAAAGGGGTGCTATAAGATCTGAGAAGCTTTCAGAATATAGGAATATATACGGCTCTCAGAAGATATATACGACAGAGAACAAGAACTGTGGCAATGCTCTGCACTTCACACTGTTATGCTAGTATTTATTGCCCTAAGCATGTTTCTTGTGACCAAACAAGAAAAAAGATTGTGCGGAGAGAGGGAAAAGGGGGATTTTCTGTTTCATAAAAAGAAATCTACTGGGCACAGTGGAGCAAGAATAAATATCTAGGGATGACATGCGCTTAGGATTATATGCACTTGCTTAAGAGATTCTTGTATGATGGGTTGTCAAGCTTCGCCAGCTGTCTTGTTGTATAACTGTGGTTGCCTCGAAGGATTGGCAGCAGAGGAAAGCGGAAGAGACAACATCTTGATGTCGACGTCTTACAATACAGATGCATAAGATTCTATTACAAGGCACTGCTTGTCTGGCACGTTTCGACATTTGTTTGGGTTTTGATCTCCAAATCGTTTAGAATTCTTGTAGTTTCCTTTAAGGATTGACCCCTTTCATCGCGAGTACCCTCTTAGTTTGTAGATAAAACTCTATTACCGAGAACTAAATGGCTTGCGCCAAATTCTTAAGGCTTAAACAAGCCGGGGTCGGTGTGCCTTTTCTCTGAGTTGTAGTCGATTAAATGCACACCTGGCGTCATTGAGTTGTTTAATATTGAGATACATACGCAGAAATATTACAGTGCAAATTTACCAGATATTTATAGATATAAGTATCAGACGTTGGTATCTGCAAGTAAGTACTACTGCAGATGAGCTAGTAT